>NC_067486.1:25347515-25394076 GCF_947179515.1 Apodemus sylvaticus | reverse complement strand
AAGACATCAATTCTTTAAAATGTTTTAAGTTTACAGCAAAATTGAGCAGTTGTAGAGATATCTTCTGTCAGGCTTTCACATACACATCACCTCTCAATAACCAATACACCTCCTTAGACTGGAATATATGTTGAAAATAACTTTCTTTCTTTCTTTCTTTCTTTCTTTCTTTCTTTCTTTCTTTCTTTCTTTCTTTCTTTCTTTCTTTCTTTCTTTCTTTCTTTCTTTCTTTCTTTCTTTCTTTCTTCCTTCCTTCCTTCCTTCCTTCCTTCCTTCTTTCTTTCTTTCTTTCTTTCTTTCTTTCTTTCTTTCTTTCTTTCTTTCTTTCTTTCTTTCTTTCTCTCTCTCTCTTTCCCTCTTTCCTTCCTTCTTTCCTTCTTTCTTTCCTTCTCTCTTTCCTTCGTTCTCTTTCTCTCTTTCTCCATCCCTCCTTCTTCCTCTCTCCTCTCTTTCCTCTCTCTTTTCTTCTTTCTTAGCATTTTCTTTCAAAGGCAACCCCCTTCTATTATTAGATAGAATAATAATATCTATGCATTATTGTTCATGTGTGATGACAGTTTTCACAGCACGACCGTTTGTCAATGTATCCCTCACAAATCAAGCACTATGTTAACAGAAAGAGTATGAAGATGAGTGGAACATAGTCCAGGTAGTCAAGGAAATAATGTAGCAAAATAAAGTCCACGAAAGATAAATGGTGTTTACTAATTTCCTTAATTAAAATCCATTAAGAAATATGTGCTAAACACCTTCAGTTTATGAAGTTCAAAGATGAATTGAATACAGAGCCCAGCCTCCTATCATAAAGAGAGACATACCCCAAAATCAATATAATGTGGTAGATTTGTGTGTAAAATGTAGGAAGAAGGACACAGAATTGTGGGCACTCAGAGAGTAGGAAAATCTAGGGTTGGGTGTCCTTTCTGGATGAGTTGGTGCCTGGGT
Organism: Apodemus sylvaticus; assembly: GCF_947179515.1. NCBI lineage: Eukaryota > Metazoa > Chordata > Mammalia > Rodentia > Muridae > Apodemus > Apodemus sylvaticus. The sequence goes on along the minus strand of NC_067486.1, from coordinate 25,393,131 downwards.
GTTAGAACATGGTAATGAGAAAGTCAAAGTACGATCCAGGATGGTGCACATGGGGTCCGATAGCCAGTGTGGTAGATGTTATATTATAGTATTATAAGTCAATACTAAAAGTACAGAGACAAATTTGAAAAGTTAAGGAAGGTTAAATTTTCAAGGATTTTAAATGTCAGACCAGATTGACATTCAGCCCTTGGATCAAAATGACTCATAAAAATTTTCTGAGCAAATGAATATTGCAACTAAGGCTGATTTATCACAGTGGTTCTGGGAGGATCTAGAGTGGCAGGAGTCATGAATAGAAGGTTGAGAAATCATGATGGCATGGTGGAGTTTGCTCGGAATTGCAGTGGGAGAGGAAAACAAGGAAGGAAAGGAGTTTTGTGTTTAAGAAAAGAAAATCTTATGGAGTAACAGATTCATAGAAAAAGGTGATGAATTCAATTTTAGGTACTGTAACTTCAAGGAAGGCCAGACGAAATCCAATTGTTAATAACACAGCTTAATGAGCAGCACAGTTCATGGTATATTGTAGGCCTTAAATATGTGTATACATGTATATGTATATATATGTATACACACATATATATGTGTGTGTGAATATGCATATGCACACAGATATGTCATGTGTGTATACATTTAGTATTTATACATGTATATATTTTACATAATATAATACATAAAATAAAATGAGATATTGCAGTATTTTTGTAATATCTATTTAAGATATTTGCACACACACGTGCACGTGCATGCACATACACACACACACACACACATTGGTGCCTGGGTGGTAGGACATAGTAATGAAAAAGTCAAAGTGAGACCCAATGTTGTGTACTTGGGGGATCCAATAGCCCTGTGTGTTTGTCTGTCTGTCTGTCTGTCTGTCTGTCTGTCTGTGTGTATGTGTGTGTATATACAAATATTAAGCTTGGAAAGAAACAATGGATTTGGCTTGTGAGACTAAAGCTCAGAGAAAAGTTGGACTGTCCCAGAACTGTGACACATGAGTGCACACTGGGCAAATGAAAGGACTTCAGGAATGATTCATAGCAGGAACATGAGCGAAATTAATTCCCGTGTACTAGAGCTAAAGATCTTCTGGGTATCACGGCATTAAAGTTTATGAAGAAAAGAGAGTAGGAGGGGGAAGGGAGGGGGAGGGAGAGGGAATGAGGGAGGGGGACAAAGAGAGTCAGGGAGAGAGGGAGAGAGGGGGAAGAGGGGGGGAGGAAGGGAGAGAAGGAGGGGGAGAGAGAGAGAGAGAGAGAGAGAGAGAGAGAGAGAGTATATCAGTTAATATGGAAAAACAGGTGAGTACTCTGTTCCTGCAAAGAGAAAGTTCTGACCATGAAGCACCATTTAATAATATCAAACTAGCTGGTGACAGTTGAATGTATTGCTTTGTGGAGGGCGGCACAGAGGGAGTAGGTAGAAAGAGGAGGCAGGCTTGCCTTCAGGAATGTGACAGCAAATGGAAACCATGAACAGGAATGTGCATATTTGTCATTAGGCAGGGTCTGGAAGAGTTAAGGTGGGGGCGAGCGCAGGATCACCAAGTAGCTCTGCAGCGCACCTGGGTGAAGGGGAGACATTTGCAAGGATAGCCTCTGTGGATTTTCCTTCAAATAATGTAGCCACCCCAGGCTTCAGAGCTGGGAAATTGAGTAGTAATTTCAGCAAATGTGACATGTAATGACTTAACTTGGGTGAGAACCTTTCAACATAAAAAGAAAGGGAATTAAGGATGTAGTAAGAAAGTAGTTTAATATTCATAGGGTGTAGGTTAAAACAGAAAGAGCAGATGTTTTAAATCTCAGATCAAAAGATTATACATTATAACGTTAAAAAACGAGGGAGGCTGTGATTATGAAATAAGGGCTGGAGGGCCCAGTAAGGTTTAGTCAGCATGTGAAGGGGCTGATGGATTTCAGGTCACACTGTGATGTGTGGGGAAAAAAAAATGAAACAAGTCGTGGCCGTGAGAGCAGATGGTTTGAGGGGGGTCAGCAATCCTCAGATGCACAGCTTTGGGTAACGTTGTCCATGCAGAACTTGGAGGCACTGAAATGATTACTGGACTTGAAGTGAGAAGGCAACTTCCGAGTATAGGGGCTACGTACTCTGCATATGTGATGATCCGAATAGTATTTAGAAGACAGGAGGGTTAAGTATGAATGGAATTGGAAAGTATCTTTTTACATACATGTGTCGAAGGAGGCCTTGAGAACTGAAAGAATATTTGTGTATCTTGCTTCAAGGTACAATGCAGTGTCCATGGGATAATAACAGGCACTTTGAGGACTAATAATAGCTATAGAATGGAAAGAGGGGAATGTGATACAAGGTAGCACAAGAACCATTTGACAATGGATTATGGAAATGTGGGTTATGTCGTTATTTTTCTTTCTTTCTTTAGCTGTGTTTCCTAGGCTGTCCTATGGGCTGTAAGAAGTAAGAAGATTTGAAGACAAGAGGAACACAGTAGAAAAGAGGAAATGTAAAAGTAACGATGAAACTATAGTATGGCGAGATACTCTAGTATCATGAGGAAGGAAGTCATGAGACCTGGAGGAATAATAGCAACAGCTCCGCCATCTATAGACCTTCAAGACAGGAGGAGGGAGGGCTGAAGTGACAATGGCAAGATGGCCATTGCAAGGTGTGAGAGCACACTGTATAGGACCAGCGTGTGTGCACATGTGGGGTCAGCTGGGCATGACCTGTGTGTGTCCTGGCTGGGACTCTGATGGTAGTGAAGTGTTCTGTGATGAAATATCGCAGCAGGTGCAAGTTTGGTATATTTGGGTTACCATGGCAAGAATGGGTTATCTATATATGCAAGGGCATTATGGTTAGATTAGTGTTGAAAAAGAAGACATGGTAAAAGCTTGGGATAAGAAATAAACAGAGAGGGCGATAGTGAGGAGGAGTGTTCACAAACAGATACACCAGGGCACACAGAGAGGACTGGACATGGAAAGAAATACAAAGTGGAGATACGTAGCTGAATGGTGACTCAAATTGTCACAGAAGTTGAACATCTTCCCAATATTTCACATTTAAGAACACCATTCTAGAGGTCAGGGAGATGACTACACAGTTAAGAGCATTGACTGCTCGTCCAAAGGACCTGAGTTCAATTCCCAGCACCCATATGACATTTGCAACTGTGTGTCATTACAGTTCTAGGGGATCTGACACCTGCGTGCAGACATACATACTGGCAGACCACCAATGCACAGTTAAAAACCCCACCAGTCTAGGATTATTACATTAAGTAAAATTAAGGTTCATGGGTTTATAGTATATTACAATAGAATTGTCTATTAAAGAGTTGCGGTTGGGGAAAGCCCAAAGTTAAGGAAAGAGATGCATTTGGGGGCTAATTGATGCTTTAAAATTAATGGAGTTAAAATTATCTGGCAAATATAGTGGATAAAGAATATATTGGCCTTAGGGAGAATATGAAATACATGAAATATAAATGTCCTTAGGAGAATGTGAAAAATGGAATATGGGACCATGTGGAGACCCTAGAGGCACCTCGGCATTTAGAGTGGCTGAAGAAGATTAGAAAAAAATAATAAAATAGGGAGAAAAGGACCAGCCCGAGAGAAAAATGAAGCAGGAGAAGTCATCCTCACAAATACAGACATTGACAGGGTAGCAGGAACTTGATGAGTCTGAATTTTTACCTTAATTTTTATGAATCCAAGGCATCCTTTCCCTGTCTCCTGAATGCAGACAGAAGACACCAGCTATCTGTGTCAGAGTCTGTGGACAGCAGCATCTGGTCCATCTATAGACTCATGTTGGTCTCTCATCTTCAGTTTGAACAGGGGAATACAGACGGATCTACGAGGATGTCTGGCAATGTTGCATCTTTGTTACATCTTTGCAGGTAGTAGACTTGTGCAGTTTTGCATTGACAGCAGCCTGCAAGCAAGCATGACAGTCACCTCAGGGGAAAATTCTTCATCGTGCTGTTAAAGTGATAGCAAACATTGAAATGAGATACAGCCTGGGTTAAAACTAGCCTTGCATTCTCTGCAAGCCCACCAACATGAGCATGATGCCCATGGAAGAGGATCTCATGATGTAAAACTCCACGTACGCCAGGAGGCAGCAAGACTCAGGTTGAAGCACATGGATTTTCAAATAAATGGGGTTTCTTATTTGGTGTTGTTAAAATAAGTAATTTACGATACAAGACTTGCTGGGTTCTTAGGAGTTTTAATAAATCCTGTGGGTATAAGAGGGCTCTAGAAAAACTGAAATATGCTGTTCAATTTTGAAGAATTCCAGGAAAGATTAGACTAATTCAGACCACACTGACTTACTTTCTTCTTGGTTCTTTCTGTGCCGGTAACTGCATCGGTGCTCATCCTGAGCGTCTCAGACTTTGCCCATTCTGTTGCTCCACACTATGGTGAATAGAATTGAGCCAGGATTGGGATGAAAAAATTATATCTAAAAAATGAACCTCAGAGGATGTTTTAGCACATTGTGGGAAAACAAACATTCTCAGAAGAGCTTAACTATGCCAAAGTAACAGTTATGCCAATTCAGTAACACATAACACTGGCTGTAGACAGTGAGCTTGGAAAATGCTCCGAATCCTCCAGGGTTATGTACAGTGCTTCTTTAGCTATAAAAGGCTAAGGGTTGAATCTCTCAAGTTGCCTCTATGATTAAATTATAAGAAAAAATAACATAGTGGTAGATATTCTAATCTTGTCTATTCCAATTTTATCATTCATTTGACACAATATCCTATATTTTGTATTTCCGTCCATGGCTAGCTCTTGGGAACTAACTGGCTTGATGAATTCACATGGGAACAGTCATCCTCATATCATTCACTATCCTGTTTATTTCTCACCCCAAGAAGCTCCCGCACTTTTTTTTTCTTCAATATAGATGATGGATAAAGTGCAATCCCATTTATCTATTGGTAATGTCATGCAATAAATAATGTTTGAACTTTATTTATAAAGGTGATAGTAAATCTTCTAGGAAGAAATTGCTAGATCAAAGGATATAAATATGGGACTTGGAGATAGTGCAATCCACAGAATGTTTGCTTAGCATGCATGAGGCCCTGGGCTCAATTGCTAGTTCCATATCATCTGGATGTGGGCGCATATACCAGTAATCCCAGGACTCAGGAGCAAACGGCAGGAAGATTAGAACTGCAAAGTAATCTCTGACTGCATAGTTTGAGATTAGCCTATATGAAACTCTGTCTTTAATATATAAATACATATATATGTATACATGTATATGGCATAAAATAGTACTGTTAGTATAAGTTTTTAGATTGCCCTGCCAATCAAAATGCATTCTACAAAATAGTGATGATTTATATTTACTTTTAACTCAGTAATACATAGAACATTAGAATTTGATGAAATGTTTCTGTTTGATACCTGAATTCAAGAATATCACACTTATAAATGGGGTTTAAACGTGAGTTTTGCATTATATTAGTAATAGATAAATGGAATGGCACCATATACTTCATGCCTAGAGCCTTTCTACTAGATGTTTCTGGTGGTTATTATCATCACCCTTGAAGCCGTACACAATTGCTCCCCTTGCTATTCAGATCTCAGTTCACATATTATTTCCTTAGCAAAAAGCACATGGTTGGGCATTGTGGTACATGCCTGTAATCTCAGCTGGTTTATGAGTTCAGGGCCATGCTCAAAAACTAGCCCGAATTGCATGAGACCACGTATCAGAAATAAAACTGTAACAACACAAAACAGAACCAACTCAACAAAACCACTTGTAAGGAAGATGATGGTGGGTGCTTCACACCTGGTTGATTGTATAATGAATTGGTCATGAACTCTGCCTTGGAGTTAAGTGGGGACATGCACAGATCCTGACAAGCAATGGACAATGTAAATACAGAGTATGGGTGACCCAGGGCCAGTAAGAGAACAACCAACATGCTTTGATCATGAGAGTGACATGATTAAATTATCTCCAGGTTTGCTCTCTACCCTTAAATAGGGTTACATGACAAATTTTATTTTAGATAACATACACACATGCCAGGCATGTAATGAATTAGTAAAATCTAGTATTGGATATCATCAATCTAATTTTCACAAAGCCTTTATGCTTGATTGAAGGTATTTTACAGGGAAATTCTTGTTCCAATGTTCCATATATCATCAGATTTTAGAATATATTTTGTTCTGGACATTTAATCTAAAATTTACACTATCAGTAATATTGTATACTATAATGTTAACACTACTGTTTCATTTGTGTGAGGCAGAGTGTCACTACATAGCTCAGGGTGGCTCTACCAAAGATATATATCCAAGAGACATATATCACATTAAGATACCTGCTGCTCCTCGAGTATGTAATATTAGAAAATTTATGATTAGGAAGGCAAGATTTAGAAGAATTGATGGAACGTAGTATAATGTGATATGACCACAAAATGCTTACTAAATAGTTAAATACTATCAGCTAGTATTTAACATGATGTCCACATTTCTCTAAAACTCAAGTGGCACCGAGAGAGTCAGCACTTGTTTATTGAAGCATCTTGATGTTTGCAGAAAAGCCAGTGGACATGAAAGGGTCATTGATGCCATGACACATAACTACTTTTGGCCTCAAAAAGAAATGACAGCAGCCGAGGAGAAATTCTAGTGTCACGAGTTCAAGATGGATTTGACAGAGGAAGCTGCTCTGGAGAAATATAGTTTTTAAAGTATTGACCTGTAGGGGGAAGAAAACATCTGAGGGACAAGGAGAAAAAGAATAAAATATTAGGGTTTGGTACTCACGTAAGGGAGGTTATATCTGCAGGGAGAAGTAAAGACATTAAAAACAAGACCAGAATTTTCTTTATAGGTATAGTTGCTTATATTTTCTCAAGACCCTAATATTTATACTTGAAATGAAAATATGCCCTAATAGGTAGAGAAAAAGGTTTCATAGTGTGTCTGGACCTGTTCAATACATGTCACTCTTCACAGTGACCCTCATAGAAAATGCCTGAATGCTTCTATGTAACCATTGCCATCTTTGTATGAGACTCACTAGACCAGGCTGATCGAATTTCCTACTCTTTTAAACGTTCGAGGAGAAAGCCATAGAAACTCAGGGTAGAAACTCAGATCATCAGGCAGGACCGGAAAGGACGAATAAAGTTGAGTTTTGATTATGTACATGAGAACAGACCGTCAAAAGGCAGATGCTGTCAGACACGGATACGTCAATTGAACTGAGAAAAATGCTTCATCTTCAACAGTGTTGACATCTTTCAGTCCATTTTCTTAATGCAAAATAGTAGGCAGTCCATCTGAGGAAAGGCTTGAAGGATTAAGGACACTGGGCCCTGTCAGGTACGATTCGCTCCATGAGGTAAGGAAGCTGTATTTTAGACAAATACATGGCTAGGAAGCGGAGGGCTAAGGATTAGAGCTGCATTAGCAATTCTGTGAGATAAGGTTAAACTAATGTTTTCACTGCAAGGACTGAGAGTTTTCGAGTCCCCAGTAATATCTCAGAATCAAGCACTGTTTGCCTTAGAGCATTTTTACTGTACAGGAAACGAAGGGGGGCAGATTCAGGCATTCATATAATTTAACCCCAAACACAGGTTTGCTTCAGTTACCTGTTTTCAGCTGACTGGTTTCAGGCTCCTGTGATTTCTATCAGTTCCAGTCATTCTCCACATCTCTTCACAGTCCCTGACACCTTGGCAGTTCCCAGGAACATTTTTTTTTTTTTTTTTTTTTTTTTTTTTTTGTGGTTTACATCTTGACATTCTGTCACTGAACTGTGCTCTGGGCAACCTGAAATTTTGAGATTCTTGAGCAGAACAGTATGAGCAAGTTGCATGTCAATTGTGCTCGTCAGGGTGGGAGGGGGTAGCCAAAGGCTTAGGGGAGGGCAGGGCAAATTGCTTAGCTGGTCCTTTCGATTATTGATGAGACGGCTGAATAATCCAGAGAGGGACTGCCTACCTCCCACAGCAATGTATTTGCTGATTAACTCAAGGAAGCTGATTGCCAAGTGTGCTGAGATTCAATGCATTGCACCAGAAAAATCTGCTAACGGATTATCTTATTAGCAGAATGGGACCATGAGAGAAAGACTGATGTGTGCAGGAACTGGGCATGCGCAACATAGCTTGCAATACCGTAACCTTAATGAAAGTATGAAAACAAAACACATGCGCATCCACCACCAAAGATTTAATGTTGTTAAGGCAGGTGCTTTAAAAAGGCAGGAGGAAAAAGAAAACAGTGAGATGTAAGGCGTGGGGAGGGGGGGGGGAACTCAAAACTGACAGCGTGTATTTCAAAGCAACAAACTTGTTGACCTATATTTGGAAACAAATGAAGAACTGTAAAGATCATGGAGAGATTCCTGCTTATTGCTGGAGAGTAGGTCACTGGGGCCTTAACAAAAAGCTGTGAGGAAATGTTTTGATAGACTGGCAAAAGCGGCGGCCAGGCACATACTCTGATCTTGGCAGGATTTTAATTGCTTTGCTCTTGATTGGCATGCGACCATGTTCAAATGAGAGAAGAGAACATATTTCGGAGCTATTTCAAGGATTGCTTTCTGATACACTTCATTGAACAACTTAGGTGGTTAGAGGCTATTTTGGACCGTAGCCTAGAAAAGGCTCTGAGAAAGATAAATAAGTCTGAAATAGAATAAAGTTGCTATCTTCCGCCCCAATCACAACACCCTTCATTTGAAAAACACTCCAGAGATGTCAAGGAAGAAGCAAATACATTCCAGGGGGAAAAAAGACTACAGAATCCTAATCGACAAAACCTTGAAAATGCTTCGGTAAATTTTGATTGTACTCCTGACACAGATGAATCGTAATGGTAGAAGCGCATTCTCCTTTGGTCTGCAATGTGAGGTACTTGTGTGCTTCTGTGGGGGGTGGCGTGCATGCACATATCCACACAGAAGATTCAAGCGATAAAATGAACAAAGGCTTTCTGTGGCTTGCTTTGTTTCTGGACTCCCTAGAACATAAACTAAGATATGGCATGTCAGGACGGGAGGAATAACTAGCCCACTGCGAGTTCTTGACAAGATGCCTGGTGTCCTATTATTTTCCCTGAGGATTCATGACTCTACCATACATGTCTGGAACAAAGGAGTGTTTAAGACCCTGGATAGATCATTCATAAAAGTTCTGTGTTTTTCTTTATGATTGTATCAGAAGCTGAGAGTTCACTGAGAAAGAGAATCAATAAAAAGTCTATGCCAAGTACCCTGAAGGACTTTTTAAAGCCTGTGCTCCTGAGCACTGTGGTTCTGAACATAATGTGCTATAAACTTGGCTCCTTTTAAAATTCATATCCACCTATAGAATTATACTATTTTCTGAAGTACAGGCATATGAATTCATTCTCTCTCTTCATGTGTATGATTCATGGTCAGGGAATGTATGTGTATATGGGTGTGTGTGTGTGTGTGTGTGTGTGTGTGTGTGTGTGTGTGTGTGTGCATGGGGTCACTGCACAACCTCAGATATTGTTCTTCTAACACAACCCCATTGTTTTTGAGACACTGACCTGGGCACCATCCTTGGGAAGGTCATCCTGGGCTGTGTAAGAATCCAACTGAGCAAGCCATGAGGAACCAGCTCGCCAACAACATTCCTCTATAGTCTCCACTTCAATTCCTGTCCCCAGATTCCCATCTGAGTCCCTCCTGGGCTGTCTAGGAGGATGGACTGAATTCTAAAAGGTAAAATAAACACTTTCTTCCCCAACTGGATTTTGCTTGGTATTATATGACAGCAACAACAGCTGAACTGGAACAGCTTGCCTCTCCAAACCACTGCTTTATAGGAACCTGAACTTTAAGAGAGTTGATAGATATTTCAGGTCTAAGTGTTACTTATTAGTCAGCTCAGATATCTTTCCATGCAGCTCTTGTTCCCATATTTGTCTTCTGGTCTTTGGGTATGAATATTTGTCGACTGGCAGTTAATAAAAAAATGACTCTTTGTTTTTCTCCAGTATATCAGTGGTGGGCCTGGAGTCCCCAAAGCTGGAGCAGCACCCTCTAAATGGACTCTTGTCCCTTCCTGCCCACTTCGGTCTCCTCTCTATCTGTCATTTTCATTTCCTTGGGTTCTCACTTGTCTTAGGTATATTAGTTTTTCTCTTAGCAGTTTCATTCTCTGGTGCTTTCATTATCCTAGCAATTAGTTGATGTCAAAAGCTATCAAACGGCCATTGTAAACAATTTGCAAGGTTTAAATTGCATGTGTTCTGAATAACATTGCAGCCCCTGTGCCGCTATTTTAGTTTCCTGAAGGCCTTGAACCCCTTTCTCACCAAAGGTGTCCACTCCATATCCCCCCACATATCTGTAGTTCGTTTAAAGCTGTTTCAGTTCCTAGAGTGACTTTCTCGTCACAATGCCTGGGTTCAAAAACATTCGTTTTACCTAGTAATATCGTCATAGCAGAGGAGCTGGGACACTGGTGACTGGATTCCACCAGGAAAGCAATAAATTGCTCGCTTTAAGGGAGAGAGTAAAGGTTGACCATGTAGGGAAGTACAGACAATCAATGGCTCAGTCCCTAAGAACAGTATCTGCCTGTGCAGTTGTGAAGAAAGAAACGAATGTCATTTCAGTCTTACTGTCACACCTCCAGTGGCAGAAGTTACAGTAGTCACAGCGCATTGGTCATGAGAGCAGATTTCTAAGATGTACTGTTTGTGGATTTATGTATAGGAGCAAATGGGACACGTGAGGTCCTGTTGTACTGTCTGTGGTGTACAATGTCTAAAGACAAGCCTTACAGAAGCAAAAGCTGAATGCCATAATTACTGTGATGGTTATCATCACCACTTTGACAGGACCAATGTGACACGTCTCTGCGTGTGCTGTGAGGGAATGTCTCGCTTAGATGAATTGAGGCGGGAAGATCTACTCTATAAGTAGGTCGAACATTCCTGGGGTCTTTGCTCTAAGACAGAAACAAAAGGGTAGGATGCTAACTGAGATAGAATGCTCGTGGTAGAATGGAGAAATGCAGAACAGGGAAGCAAGACTGATGAAGTAAAAACCATACTTACTTAGTTTCCTTGCTTGCTTGCTTCTTCGGCCCAGTTTCTTCCATAAGATCTTTTCTCCATCCACACCTTATTAGTTAATATTTCCTAGGTTGTGTTCTTGTTAAGTTTTTTATTTCTTTGGTGTTCTGTCTTCTCCTGACTTTAGTCAGTGCTCACTCCCTCGAGGATGGCTCTTAGATCTGTCCTCCAAAGGTGTGTTTCCGGGTACAGATTCATAAGCATTTTAAAGCCACTGTGCCCAAACTGGTCCCACTGTAGTCCCCATCAGGCCTGGTCTTTCTTTCTTCTGCATCTCTGGCTTCCCTTTCCAGAGGCCTCTGCTGGAGGAATGGCCACCATCCCTACTTTGTTTGTTTACACTAATGCATTTATCCCTCAAGCCATATGGATTCAACATCTTGAACCCCTCTCTGAACCAGCCTTGTTTTCTGTTGCTACCCCTGCAGTCTTCTCAGAGGTCTACTGCTTCCAGTCAAGTCCCTTGACCTAAATTCTCTTCCACGTTATGGCTGAAATGAAAACTTAAATCGAACAAATTTCCTTCTTTTTTTAAATTTTTTTTTTATTTTTTTAATTTTTTTTTCAAATTTCCTTCTTACTGATGCTAGATTTCTTCTTAGCACTTTCAGGAAAAAGATAAACATCTGATCTGAGGGTTTCATATCCTGGCTATTTCACTGTTTGTGTATTGTGCATAATGGGAGTTATCGTATGCTACCGGAGCTCACCAAGAGGTTGACTCTGGAAGCTGGGCCGCCTCTCTTCCCATTCCGGACTGATACATGTCTTTGCCATAGTGTCCTTCAAGGTCCCTTGTCTGAGGATTGGTATGCCCCAACTTCCCTAACAAGAAGGAAAGCCCAAGGATAAAATCTTTTTGTTTTCGAAACTAGCTAGAGGGTAAACCATTTCCAACAGAGGTTGTTATTGTTTATCCCATAGTATAAACATAACAACAGTGGGGGTGGGTGGGGGTGTGGGGGTGTGGGGAGCTGGGGATGTGGGGGGGTTGGGGGTTGGGAGGATGGGAGGTTGGGGGTGAGGGTGGGGGGGGGAAGGTCAGCCATCAAAGCTTAGCCAGACAGAGAAGCTCACTTGGGATGTGGATGTCTAGCTCACTGCTTCCTGTACTGTTTCTGTGGTACCTTACAAGCTTTCAATTTTATATTTTACTTCTCATTGCTTTTCTCTATCTGCTGATGGCTATTTATTATTTGACTTTTGCTGTCTATGCTAATAAATAAACTCACCAATTCAAATCTGAAAGCACACTCTGGTCTGTAGACTAACCACAGGTCTTCTTCCTCACTTCTCAAAATCCAATCCCCCTGTCTCACCACCAGATCCATACCCCACCCTCTACTTCCCCTTTCCCACAGCTCCAGTAGATCACACAGATTTCCCATGTAAAGGTTCTTTCGCCAACTCGTCATTTATCTAGGCCCCAAAGCCAGCTGCCAACTCCAACAAGCATTGCCCGGGATCCCATCAGTGCAACCTACCACAGAAATGAATGAAAACAAAACAAAACAAAACAAAAACAAACAAACACAAATCCCAAAAAAACCTCCTAACAACGATAAGACTAGCTATTAGCACCTAAAATTAAAATCTTCCCAAACTCAGATGTTAAGATATCATTGTAAAAATATAATCAATAACAGACAGAACAATATATCTCCACGAGAGCCCAGCATCCCTACCAGAGTAGGCCCTGAGGATACTAACATAGCTGAAGCAGAAGACAAAGACCTTAAAGTAGACTTCAAAGTTATGATAGAAGTTCTTAAAGAGAAAAATGAATAAATCCCTTTAAAAAAGTCTATGAAAACAAACAGTGGAAGGAAATGACTGGAGCTGTTCAAGACCTGAAAGTAGACATGAAATCAATAAAGAAAACCTAGTTTGAGGGCAATCTGGAAATGAAACTCTTAAGAACTTGAACAGAAGCATCAGAGGCAAAACTCCACAATGTAATATAAGCAATGGAAGAGAGACTCTTAGGTATTGAAGACACAATGAAAGAAAGATATCTTAGTCAAAGAAAATGTTAAATTAAAAAAAACCTCCAGGCACAAAGCACCCAGGAAATCTGGGACACTCTGGAAAAAAAAAACACATCTTAGAATAATAGGAATAGAGAAAGGAGAAGAATCCCAGGTCAAAGGAACAGAAAATATTTTCAGCAAAATCATAGAAGAAAATTCCTGTAACCTAAAAAAGAAGGTGCCGATAAAGGTACAAGCAGTGTACAGAATACCAAATAAACTGAAGCAGAAAATGAAGTTCCCTTGGAACACAATAATCACACACTAAACATGAAGGACAATAAAGGAATCTTAAAAGCTACAAGGGACCAAGTGCCATATAATAGTAGACCTATTAGAATTATAGCTGTATTCTCAATTGAGACTCTAAAAGACAGCAGGGCCTGTACAGATGTTCTAAAAACTCCAAGAGAGCAGAGATGCAAACTCTAAAAAATTATTCAACAAAAGTTTCTATCACAATAGTTGGAGAATATGACATTCCATGACAAAATAAAATTTATATAATAACTTTCTACAACTCTGGCCCTGAAGAAGGCACTAAGGATGTTAACCACACTCAAGAAACTACAGGCAATAGATAATATTAGACCAGCATATCAAAAGAGGAGTAACACACACATGTGCATATGTGTACGTACACACACACACACACACACACACACACATACTCTCTCTCTCTCTCATTCTCTCTCTCTCTCTCTCTCTCTCTTTCTCTCATACACAACAGCAATCCACAAACACTGCAGAGTGATATCTCTCAATATCAGTGGTCTTAATTACTCCATGAGAGATACAGACTACCTGAATGAAAAACAGGATCTATTCTTCTGCTGCATCTTAAAAATCTACCTTAGGATCAAAAATAGACATTGCCTCAGGATAAAAGGATTACAAAAGGTATTTCAAATCAGTGGACCTAAGAAGCAAGCTAGAATGACAAAACAGACTTTAAAGCTAATCAAAAGAGATAGCTAGGGAAGGGCACTACATGCTCATCAAAGGCCCTATCTGCCAAGAGAACATGACAACTCTAAGCATAGGAGGACCCAAGTTCATAAAGAAAACACTACTTTCACTTAAATTGTATGCTGACCCTGACATTCTGATAGTGGGAGACTACACTGCTCCACTCTTGCCAACATCAAGATAAAAACTAAGTAGAGAAATGTTGGAGCTAACTAACAACATAAACCAAATGAACTTAACAGGTATTTACAGATCATTTTACCCAAAGGGATAAAAAAGAATGTACTTTCTCCTCAGCACCTCATAAAACTTTCTATACAACAACATATAATATTTGATTTTTCCCCCATATTATTGCCAGTACTTGCCATTTTGAATGTTTAAAATAATAAGTAATTTAACTGGAGTAAAGATGGTAGCTCATTAGTGTTTGGATTTTTATGTTTTGTTATGTAATAATATTAAATATCTTATATATCCTTGGTAGCTATTTGTAATTCCTCTTTTGAGAATTTACATTTACACAATATTCTCATATGTGAATGGTTTTAGCTTTCTATTTATTTATTTACTCTTATTAGATATTGGTATACCCCATTCTGGCTATTTAGTAACTTTTCTGTTGCTGTGAAGAGACAACATGACCAAGACAACTTTTAAAAGAAAGCATTTAAACTGGGGGTTTGCTTACAGTTTCAGAGTGTGAGTGTCTGAGCCTTGTGGTGGGGAATATGGTGCAGGCAGGCAGGCAGGTGGTGGCAGGCAGGCAAGCAGGCGGCAGGCAGGCAGGCAGCAGGCAGGCAGGCAGGCATGGTGTTGGAGCTGGAGCTGAGAGCTTACATCTAAGATTTGCTTTGACTTGGACTGTTGAAACCACAAAGCTCAGTCCTAGTGACACACCTTCTCCCACAAGGCCACACCCACTAATCCTTCAAAGATTGTTTGACCAAGAATTTAACTTTCAAATAGATGGGGTCATTCTAATTCAAATGATCACACTGGCTTTAACTTTTAATTACTTTTGTCATGACAACCCAATTGCCTGTGCAATCACCCCCAGATAGTTCTTTCTTTTAGAATTCCTTACACACTGTTATTAATCTTCTATTAGACAAATAGTTTGCAAATATCCCCTGCCTCTTTTCACTCCCTTGGTGTTGATTTTGCGGTGTAGCTTTTTAGTTTGATATAATCCCATTTGTCCCTTTCTGTTTGTTTTCTATTCTTCTGGGGGTACTTTTCAGAAAACTATTCTCTTAATGTATTTCCCAAAGATTTCAAAAGAATTTGTTGGGGGAAGGAGACTTCTTCAATAAATAATAGTTTAAACAAAACAAAACTGAGTAATTGTGTGCAGGATAGAAACTCAACCCCTACCTCTCATTCTATGCAGAAAGTTACCTAAAATGTACCAAAGACATTAATGTAAGACATGAAATCCTGAAGCTCCATATGGTATAAAAGAAGGTTAATATTGTATTTCCCCACACCGTGTACAAGGTAAGTTACATAGACATTATATCTTAAAATCTTGCCAGGAGGGCTGGAGAGATGGCTCAATGGTTAAGAGCACTACAGCTCTACCAGAAGCCAGAGTTCAAGTCCCAGTAACCACATGGTGTCTCACAACCATCTATAATATGATCTGATGCCCTCTTCTGGTGTGTCTGAAGACAGCAACAGTGTACTCATGTTAAATTAATCTTTAAAAGACTTTTGCAACGATATAAGAAAGCTCATAGTTTATATATTAAGTGAAAAAGTTAAAAATGTTAATCTCAAGTTTAAAAGTGATTGTTTCTATGAATAGTTTTCTGAATTATAAAAATTTTAAAGAAGTACTTATTTTCCTTCCTTTATAGTTGTGAAAACTATTTTTGCAATTTTTTTTTAGCAGTTTTTGAGGTTCCTCAGAAAGCTGGGCATGATGCTACCAGAGGACCCTGTTATACCACTCCTGGGCATATACACAGAGGATTCCCCAGCATGTAATAAGGACACATGCTCCATTATGTTCATAGAAGCTCTATTTATAATAGCCAGAAGCTGGAAAGGACCCAGATGTTTCTCAATGGAGAAATGGATACAGAAATTGTGTTATATTTATACAATGAAATACTATTCAGCTATTAAAAACAATGAATTCATAAGATTCTTAGGCAAATGGGTGGAACTGGGTTGAAAGTTTTGTAGATGGATTGATGTCCCATCCCTCTACTAGAAGTCCTGTCTGACTACTGGAGGTGGTCTTTTCAGGTTCCATACCTGCACTGTTGGGCATTTCCACTATGGTCACCCACAATGAGTCCTGGGAGCCTCCCACATCCCAGGTATAATGGGTATCTGTACTTTTTTACTAATATCCACTTATCAGTGAGTACATACCATGCATGTCCTTTTGGGTCTGGGTTACCTCACTTAGGAAGATATTTTCTAGTTTCATCCTTTTGCCTGCAAAATTCATGATATCCTTGTTTTTAATAAGTAAATATTTTTCCATTGCATAAATGAACCACATTTTCTGTTGTGAAACTTACTTTTAAAGTTTACTTATTTTCCTGATGATTTGCCTAGGGATATTTTAGAATGAGTTTTAGAAAGGACTTTAGTAATATTTGAAGTTGACATTGGTATTTGGGTGCTAGATGGTTTTAAGTTTCTGCTGGTTATCAGTCAGGATTAATTATATTGCCTTAATCTTGCTTTTGAATTGTTAGTTTGATCACTGTCTAGAGCGTCTATTTCACGTCAGCAATCCTAAAAGCTGTTTGATAATATTTACTGACAATTAGGGTCTTAACTAAGAAATAGCAACAGGGAGTAGCACTGCCTTTGAATATATTCAGCAGCGAAATGAACAGCAGGAGGGGACTGATTGGATCACTTTTATTTAACACCTTCAAACTTGACCTTTGACATTTTCATTAGTGAGCACAAAGAGCACACTTGCTCAGTTCTCAGGTGACTCAGAGAAGAAAGTGCTAAGCACATCGGAAACGGTGATACACACAACTCTGTGGAAAAATAAAGGTATATGTACTATTTCTGAGGATGTGGTAATTTAGAAAGCTAAGCAATATTTCTTGTTTTTATGTTTATTTTGCTCAGACCTTAAAATTCCACAATATATTTGTAAAAATAAATCATTTTTTTCTTAACATTTAGGAATTTATTGGAATTAGGGTTGCATTACGTAGATGATCATAAAATCTTCTTAATATGCTGAGGTAAGCTCACTTCCAGAAGATCCTGCTATACCACTCCTGGGCATATACCCAGAAGACTCCCCACCATGTAATAAGGATACATGTTCTACTATGTTCATAGCAGCCCTATTTATAATTGCCAGATGCTGGAAAGAACCCAGGTATCCCTCAACAGAAGAGTGGATGCAAAAAATGTGGTATATCTACACAATGGAGTACTATTCAGCCATTAGAAACAATGAATTCATGAAATTCTTAGGCAAATGGATGGAGCTAGAGAATATCATACTAAGTGAGGTAACCCAGACTCAAAAGGTGAATCATGGTATGCACTCACTAATAAGTGGATATTAACCTAGAAAACTGGAATACCCAAAACATAATCCACACATCAAATGAGGTACAAGAAGAAAGGAGGAGTGGCCCCTGGTTCTGGAAAGACTCAGTGAAACAGTATTCGGCAAAACCAGAACGGGGAAGTGGGAAGGGGTGGGTGGGAGGACAGGGGAAGAGAAGGGGGCTTACGGGACTTTTGCGGAGTGGGGGGGCTAGAAAAGGGAAATCATTTGAAATGTAAATAAATTATATCGAATAAAAAAAAAAGAAAAAAATATGCTGAGGTAAGTTTATTTTTTAACTTATTGGAAAAGCTTGTGCAAATAGAAAGAAAATTTTCCAATGCCATTGTTAGTTACTAAAAATATGACAAGGAAAACAAGAATTATCATGATAAATCCTGTTTAAACATATATAAAGTTAATATATGTTATACACAAATGTTGTGTGCTTGTGTGTGTGTGTGTGTGTGTGTATGTGTGTGTGTATATGTCTGTAATTATGGAAAGATTGGCAAAAAGATGGGACCTTGCTGAGATTTCTTCATGTGATGCACTTGGTACTTTGATTGACAAGTGCCTATTATTTTGATTCTTGAAAATTAGTGAGTATCTGTGGACAAGAGATATAGCCTTCATTTTCACCAGGGAGCCAGACAGTTCCACAGCCTTCTGTGCACCGATCGCCAGGAAGAGAGTGATCTCCCAGCACTGCATTCACTTCTGAGCTAGGAAGTGAGATCTCCACCTTCTACATAGGGGACCAGCTAGGAGCACACAGAGCATAAGATCAATGGAGCTCCTGGGACAGGAGTCTTCCCTTCTGGCTGCCATTTGCACCAGGGAGCCAGGCAGCTCCATTGCCTTCTGTGCATTGCCTGCCAGGAAGAGTGTGATCTCCCAGCAGTGCTTTCACTTCTGAGTGTGGAGGTGAGATCTCTACCTTCTCTCTGGCGGTGAACAGCTAGGAGTGCACAGGGCATAAGATCAGTGGAGCTGATGGGACAGGAGTCTTCCCTTCTGGCTGCCATTTGCACCAGGGAGCCAGGCAGCTCCACTGCCATCTGTGCACAGACCCTGCCAGAAGGGAGAGTTGGTCTTCCAGGAATACAGACACAGGCTTACAGGCCCATAGGAGGGACAAGCTCCAGCCAGAGACAGCAAGACCAACTAACACCAGAGATAACCAGATGGTGAAAGATAAGTGCAAGAACCCTACCAGCAGAAACCAAGGCTACTTGGCAACAACCTATTTCTCCTACTACAGCAAGTCCTGGATATCCCAACAAATCAGAAAAGCAAGAGTTGGATTTAAAATTGTATCTCATGATGCTGATAGAGGACTTCAAGAAGGATATAAATAACTCCCTTAAAGAAATACAGAAGAACATGGGTCAACATGTAAAAGCCCTTAAAAAGGAAAAACAAAAATCTCTTAAAGAAATACAGGAGAACATGGGTCAACAGGTAGAAGCCCTTAAAGAGGAAACACAAACATCCCTTAAAGAATTACAGAAAAACACAAACAAACAAGTGAAGGAACTGAACAACACAAATCCCGGATCTAAAAATGGAAGTAGAAACAATGAAGAATTCACAGAGGGAGACAACTCTGGAGATAGAAAACCTTGGAAAGAAATCAGGAGTCATAGATACAAGCATTAACAACAGAATATAAAAATAGAAGAAAGAATCTCAGGTGCTGAAGACACCATAGAAAACATTGACTCAACAGTCAAAGAAAATGTAAAATGCAAAAAGCTTGTAACCCAAAATATCCATGAAACCAAGGACACAATGAGAAGACCAAACCTAAGGATTAAAGGTATAGAAGAGAGTGAAGATGTCCAACTTAAAGGGCCAGTAAATGTCTTCAACAAAGTTATAGAAGAAAACTTTTCTAACCTAAAGAAAGAGATGCCCATGAATATACAAGAAGCCTACAGAACTCTAAACAGACTGGACCAGACCAGAAAGTCCTTCTGGTACATAATAATCAAATCACCAAATGCACTAAAAAAAAAAAAAGGAAAAAATATTAAAATCAGTAAGGGAAAAAGGTCAAGTAACATATAAAGGCAGGCCTATCAGAATTACACCAGACTTCTCACCTGAGACGATGAAAGCTAGAAGATCCTGGGCAGACCTCATAAAGACCCTAAGAGAACACAAATGCCAGCCCAGGCTACTATGCCCAGCAAAACTCTCAATCACCATAGATGGGGAAAACAAGATATTCCATGATAAAACCAAATTTACATAATATCTTTCCACAAATCTAGTCCTACAAAGGATAATAGTTGGAAAATGCCATCACAAAGAGGGAAACTACACCCTAGAAAAAGCAAGAAAGTTGGAATCTTCTTCCAACAAACCCAAGAGAGCGTAACCACACAAACATAAACATAACATAAGAAATAACAGGAATCACAATCACTATTCCTTAATATCTCTTAATGTCAATGGACTCAATTCACCAATAAAAAGACATAGACTAACAGAAATATTTTTCATGTAAATCTTCAATTTTATCAGAAAATGTCTGTAATTCCTTTCAAAAATCTAGTAATGTTTTTTATGTCTACCATTTTATCTGTATTATTTCCATGATAATCTTCAATTTTAACATGTTTTTCTGTATTTTCTTCAATCTTATCAGAAATATTTTCCATATAAATCTTCAGTTTTATCAGAAAATGTTTATAATTCCACTTTCAATCAATACAAATATTTTTAGAACTGCTATTTAATATGTATAATTTTCCATGATAATCTTCAATTTAAACATGTTTTCCCATGTATTTCTCCAATTTTATCAGAAATATTTTCCATGTAAATCTTCAGTTTTATCAGAAAATGTTTATAATTCCACTTTCAATCAACATAGGAATATTTTTATGCCTACCATTTTATCTTTATAATCTTTCCATGAAATAGTCAATCTTAACATATTTTTCTATATTTTTCTTCAATTTTATCAAAAATGTTCATAATTCCACTTTAAATCAACTTAGGAATATTTTTATGCCTATCATTTTATCTGTAATTTTCCATGATAATCTTCAATTTTAACATGTTATTCCATATTTTTTACAATTTTATCAGAAATATTTTCTATGTAAATCTTCAATTTTATCATAAAATGTTTCTTCTTCCTTTTTCAAATAATTTATCAATGTTTATGTCTACCATTTTTCTCTTGAATTTTCCATGAAAACTGTCAATTTTAAAGTATTTTTCTATATATTTCTTCAATTTTGTCAGAAATATTTTTCATGTAAATCTTCAATTTAATCATAAAATATTTTTACTTCCTTTTTCAATTAAAAAAATGGCAAAAAGAAAAGAAAAGAAAAAGGAATCAACCTGTTGACTCCCTAAGCAAGGTTGACAAGATCTTCGTGCTGAAGTCTGTGGCTATTAAAATTGCATCTATTATTTAAAAAAAAAAAAAAGGAGATGAAGCCCTATTGTGAAGGACTTTGCACTTGAGAGTCCCTGGGTTTTATCAACTCCAGCATCACGAAAAAAAGAAAGAAACAGCCAGAGAAATACATGTGGAATGTATAGGTAAGTAGAAGAGTATTTGCTCATATTATTGAAAACAACATTTAAGTAACAAGTTGTGAACTGATTTCTAATGCTCTTGGAGCTGTATTCTAGTCACACGGCTGAGCCTTGTTTGTAAATGCATTAAAACTCAAATGAAGACAATAATAAGCATTGAGAACTGAATGTATTCTCGTTTTTCCCTCTTCAATGATTCTGAAATAATATTTAAGCCAAAATATTTGTCATTTGCTTTAGAGAATTAAGTTTTGTGCATCACTGTTATTAGTGGAAACAATCATTTTAAGAAAGGGCATCATATCATTCTTTTGAAATATGTTCCTTTGTTACACAAAGCGTAAGAGTGTGCGAGTGCAAAGTCAACACAGTCAAGAGGGAAAGGAGGATGAGGATTAGCCACATAGAGCTGGTAAGGCGAACACAGAAAGCAATGCCTTCTCTTAACAAAGGAAGCATGAGGGTTGGTGACAAAGAGTCTGCATATACTCATACAGGAAGACACTTTGATAGATACACTGTCTGATCAACAGAAGAGGTGCAATCATGTGTACCCTTGATGTAAGATCATAGTTAAAGATGGCAGACACATTCTTGGGGTTGCTTAGTGTAAGGTCTCGGGACACATATTTGAAAGATTAAAATAGTAGATGGGGCTACTTCTAGCCACACTTGACTTGTATCGTAGAAGAAGCAGACAGGAATACTTTTGAACATGCTCAGATTCTTTCTCCCTAAAAGGTTTCTGTGACAATGGAAGCAAAGGATGCTTTGAAGGTGTGTTAGTAGAGGAGTTAGTCTGTACACATACTGATCACGCTTATATGCAAACCGTCTGAGCTCCAAAGTGAGCAGAGTATGTATGCTAATCAACCAAGGCATGAGAGAAAACTGAGAGACTTTGGGATAAAATTTCATAGGTTCGGATCTTGGCAAAGAAACATCCTTTTTTTTTCCCTGGGTGATCCCCGGCAAGTTACTCTGCACGTATCACCTCAAGTTAGCACCTTATTGTTTAAACAGAAGGATTAAACTGTGACTATAGCAAAAGCCAGAAGACTAGGAAAATACAAGCTACCATTTTAAACCATTTTGTTTCTTTCCCTTATCTGTCCTAACAGTATGGGAAAATATCTCACAACACAAGCAATTTCAGCATTTGCCAGTAACTTTCATGAGTCTCAGATTGTGTGTGTGTGTGTGTGTGTATTCACATATGTGAAGGAAGCAAAATTAAATGTGCTTATTTAAAATGGGATAGTCATGTTATAGTGACAAGAAAACGGATTTAAAGGTGAGAGGGCAAAGTCCCTGAAGCCATCAGTCCTCCATCCTGCGAGACTGAAAAGACAAACAGGTTAGAGGGCTTCATCAACTGAGAAATTGAAATACAATATAAATCTGGTGAAATGCCATCTCTCTAAATTCCAGAAACATCTCAGCTAGAACACTCTATTCAATATCAGAAAGATTATGCATGATGGCTCACGGTTAAAGATTGGGAATGTATTCTGGTAGACACTTAAGCAGGCAGAAAAAGATGAGACTGGTAATATAGTGTGCAGTAATCATTCCAAACAAATCAGATATTTTCTTGTATTAATGTTTATAAATTAAGATAATGCGCTCACTGACAGAAATCTTTTCAATTTATTTGAAAACTCAATAATGTGTTCTCAGCATTCCAGTCGTAGGATAATTGGCTTTCGGGGCAATCCTATCAACTTTTAATTAATTCCTTAGAAGTCTTGAAACAGAAGAGAGAGCATAGCGTAATGCTATAAATCGGTCACATGACCTGCCTTTCACTCAAAGCCAGATTCAGAAAGGAAGTCTATACCCGTAATACTTCTAAATTTTAAGTAATAGTTTATATCACCAAAAATTCTCAAAGTTGCAGTAGGAAAAGAGATATGCCTATTTCCTTGTCATTGAGCTGATGTCAGAAGAAAAGTTTCAATTAATCAAGTCAGCTTTCTCAAGAGAACTCTTATTGTGAAAAATGATGATCTCAAATCCTTTAGGAAAAGAATCATGAAGGAATATTTAACTAAATTGATATTTATCAAACCAAAAATAGCAAAAGTTTTCTCTCCAAAGCAATCTTCTTGTGCTCATAAGCTTGTGGTCGCTGGGTTGGTGATGCATTGTAGATTATAGAAAATACTGGAGCCCAGAGCTAGGGAAATGCCTTAGTAGTTAAGTGTGCTTGCTGGGCAATCACGAGGAGCAGATGGCTCTCACGTAACTGGCAGTGTGTCCTGTGCATGCTCCAAGACCCTATCTTGTAAGTGGATGGAGATATGAGGACCACTGGTTTCTAGCTTAAAGAGAAAAGGCAAGGTCTGAAGTCAGGGAGAAAGCTTCCTGAAAGAAATGGAAAGAAAGTCATAGAGAAGGACACCTGATAAGACGGACACCTGCTAGCCTCTTCTGGCCTCTACATGCACACACACACACGCACACGCACACGCACACGCACACGCACACGCACACGCACACGCACACACACACACACACACACACAGAGAGAGAGAGAGAGAGAGAGAGAGAGAGAGAGATCCAAAATCCTCAATCCTCTTCTTGTAGATTTTGATGTAGAATTTTGAAGTTTGAAGAGGACTGAATCTCTTTTTCATAATTACAAGAATGCTTATTTGATCCATTTCACGTGATATACACTAATATGTCTATTTCAGCTATATCAGTTTCAGTAAATTTGCCATCAGTACTTTTCACCACCATTCTATCCTAAAAAGGAGCAGGCTTCAAAGGAAAAAGGACAGGTTTTTTTTTTTTTTTTTTTTTTTCAGCAAGATGGTTTCAAGACATATGTAGATGAAGTTCAGTTGCTTTTCCATAAGGTCTGAGTGTTACTACCCAGGTAGTTAAGGACACCATTCGCCCTTACTCAGTAAAAGCCCGGGTGATGTTAGATCACTAAGGAGCATGACATATCCGTTCATTCAGACCAGCAGTTGCTAAACTTAGAGGCTTAGGAAAGGATTCAGGCTTCCTAGTATATTTTAACATTCCTTCCCAAACTATATTATAGATCTAGACCCTGGATTTTGTACTACTATTTCTTAATGAAAAAAAAATCTCTCAAATTATAAATGAAGGGAATCACTAGAAATCGCTACAACCAGTGTGGGCTATGAGTATCAGCAATGCTTCGAGAAGGACCATCCTGAACTCAACACTGACCTTTGAAGGAGGCATAGAATAGAAAAGGGTGGAAAAGTTATCATTACTGTTGGAGCTGAAGGCATGTCTGAAAACACATAGCACATACATATTACTCTGTCTTGCAGAGACTGATCACTGTAATCCTACATTGTTAATGGCTTGGACATTTAAACCATACATTAGGCAAGCAAATTACATGATTAGGAAGTAGCTACATATAAATAAGGTATCCACTGTTTCATAGCACAGGAAAAGTCCCGATAAAAGGACAATTGCCATAGCTGTTTGGCTTCAGCTTGACATAATTGTAGCCATTTTGAATATCAGCCACTGTGACTGCCCCTGAGTTGCTGTGGCTGTTTCTCCCCCCAATTAGTTTCCCAGCGTAGAATAAATGAAGAAACCCATTCAAGTGGTATGCTGGGTTTACAAGTAGACCTTGGTGCCAGGAATCCATCTGATATTAGCTTGGGATAAAATGGTTATATTTGGTTTGGATGACATCACTTTGGCCCGATTGCTCTGTTAGTCCTGTCTTCTGACCTAAGAGTCAAGGGCATCTGTGACTAGGGTTGACATGGTCCAGGCATTTATGTCTAATATCCACAGTAAATTGTGCAGTTCTGCACATATCTACCTCTTCTTCTGTCCCCTGTCCCCTGGTGGCCTGCACAGCTCATGAACAGGGATTGGGACTCCGGGAGGGTAGGAAAATGTAGATTATCTTTAAAAAGCACTTTTGTTTCTAAACCATCAATGTAGAAAACGATGCCATTTAATCAATTAATCTAATGAATCCCTCTAAGTAAATTATTCAGGTTTCTTTTTTTTTTTTTTTTTTCATGTTTGCTTAAATGTTTCTAATAGTAAATTTTTAGACAGCTTGGGATATTTTCAGCTTCAATAAAATAAATCTAATTCTCATTTTATAATTAGGAAATAAATCTCACTTTGTACAACAAAATCTCCTTTCCCAAAGTCTGTCGTAGGTAAAGTGAATCAAAATAAAAACATGCCTGTAAAAACCCTTGTCTTCCACTCATCATATCTCCAGGTTGACTGGCTTCCATAATGAATAACTCAGAAAGTATTCATCGCATTGAAAGTGATTTCATGCCATCCTCTTCATACTGGAGGAATAATACATTTGTTTATCCCGTGAATGCATAGCCATATTCACATAAAAGACAAAATTGCTTTCACAATACATTAATTTTTTTTCTGTCTTGGCAGCTAAAGTATTATTTTTCCTAATATCATACATTTGCATAGCACTTTAGATTTCAAAGAATCATATGGATTTTTTTTTTTTACCACATTGAGCTTACCACGAACTGTGAGTTATGATAAACGAATTTCTCCTTTAATATTTTCGTGTTTCCTTTAAATGCTGGGGTGCTTTTAAAATCTGGCTTTGGTATCATTATGCTAAACGGCACAGATGCACACGCAGCCGTGTAGTTTTAATTTGCTGGGGTCAGGCTGCTCACCCTTTCCTGAGCCGCTACAGCTGTGATGCGAGTTTCCAGAAAGGAATGCAAACGGAGCCGCCTCTGCAATGACTGTGGGAACACCCCAAATCTCCCGGAATTTTATTTTCTGCCTTATTGCATGCAATTTGCTCCTTCTCCTATATATTTTTTTCACATCATTACTCCTTTTCAAGTTTAATCCATTAAGTGTTTCATAGAGTTTCCCTTCAGTGTAATAGCCTGACCTGTTTAGAATACAAATTGTGTACCACGCCCACTTACTTCCCTTGCCTCACCTTCTACTGTACTTTGGAAAGTTGCTTGTGTGTATCATGAACACAGTTTTAGATGATTCAGGTGCTAGGTTGGCTCTCCTGATGATTTTGGGGACCCTACATTGAGGTCTCTGCTTTCTAGTTTGGACAAAGCTGTGACAGTTCCTGTACAGAGAAGAAATCCTGACTTTGGCCACTCTGATTCTGGACCCTTTGACGTGGTTAGGCACAAACAGAAGATGTGGTTTGGGGGACCAGAGCATTCTTTTTGTTCTGGGCGTTATCCAGGCTTCTCAGTACCCCCAGGCTATAGATTAAGGAAATAGTGTACAGCTGCTACCTTACAGAGTTATTTGCTTGTTGTTGTGAGTGTGTGCATATGTTCCATTGTATGTGTCTGTGGTACATGTATGTGTGTAGTATTTGCATGTGTGTATGTGGGTTGTATGCTTGCACACACATGCAGAGACCAAGGCAGGATGTAGCTTCCATCCCTTTCTTCCTTAATGCCTTCAAAGATGGCCTCCCACTAAGCCAGAAGTCCCTATTTCAACTAGGCTCACTAACCAGCAAATTCCAGTGATCTTCCTGTTTCAAGGCTCAGAGCTGGAGTTGCCAAGCAGGGCCATGCCTGGGTTTAATGTGAGTCCTGGGGATTTGAACCTAAACCTTGAACAAGCACTCTTACCCACTGAGCCTCTATCAACTCCAACCCACCATCCAGAACTCATTTTCGGTATGTTGTTGTTGGTTGGTTAGTTTAGTTTTTCTTCCATTATTTATATACTTATTTATTTTATTTATTGCTTGGTCTCATGTAGACCAACTAGCTTTGCTTCAAACTCTCCATGCAGCGGGATGAACGTAACATCTGTTCTTCCCGATCCTGTCTCTAGAGTGCTAGGACTCCAGGCACCGCCATGCCAGGTTTTTGTGGTACTGAGGATCAAGGCTCAGGCAAACCCTTTACCGACAGTGTTTCCCCACCCCCTCCCCAATTCCTCTCCAGAGCACTTTGCTTGCAAGCTCCCTGGCTCCACCTGAGCTGCTCCCACTTTGCAGTTTTAGCGGAATTTCAACCCTGATAACGAATTCTTAACATATTTTTCACTAGACAATCCTAACCTTATTAGCTTAAATTTTATACTAATTTAGTGCTTTGTTGAGTTAGGTAGATCCAGCATACAGTATGTTTCACACTTTAGTAGTCTGGAGAAGCTTAGCACAAATTACATTTCACATTAACCATCCTACAGTCATGAAAATGGAAGTATGCTCCAGGGTATTTGGTTAATTGCGCTAAAAATATATTCATGCCATTTGTGTAGGACATAAATGTACCAAAAGTACTCCTTTAAGTAAAATACTGTAGTTTACAGTAGTTTCATTTCTTTGCTTTCCCATTCATTTATGATGTGAACAGAAATGAAGGTTTTGACCTTTTGCAAACCTAATAGGTTATATTTACCTTTCTTTTACTGTTTGCCAAATGTTGGAGATCAGAAAAAGGATGCATGCTTTCATTGAAAGTCTTTGCTGATGTTGTTTTAAAAAAAAACTTGTATTTATTCCTTGACTGTGATATGTTTTAGGATTATAGTGGCATTGAGGGGAAAACAAGTTTCTTATTGTATTCAAATTCTTGATATGTTACTCTTTGAGATCCAAGGACAATAAATCCTATTCCCAGGGGTTATGAGAAATTTCACAATGATGATTATTTTAAAAGTACTTCTAACAAGAACCCAAATTTCTTATCTTAACAAAATAGAATACAGGAATATTCATTTAAAAGGCAAACTTTAAAATTCATGTCTCATAGTACAGTAGCAGCCGCTCCTGGAATAGCAGGGGGACACTACCCACCTCAGGACCTGCTCAGCACTGAAAATTTGTTATAGCTTAAGAAGGTGGTCAAATAAAAAAAAAAGAAAAAAAAAGAAGGCGGTCAAATGACTTGCTGTTAGAATGTATTTGCCTTATTTTTAAATTGCCTTTTGTTTCTCTTTTCTAAATGTTATACTATACCATACCTACATTTACATATTTACTATATTATACCTACACTTGTATATTTTCTATACTATACCTACATTTATATATTTACTATACCATACCTACACTAATATTTATTTACTATTTATATACATGTATGCATTATGAGCTAGGATTCACATATGAGGGAAGATTTTTCTTTCTGAGCATGTGTGACCTCACTTTGTGTTATACATTCTAAGGCCCTCCATTTTTCCTATAAATTTTAGGATTTCATTTTTTTTTTCTCTAGAGCTTGATAACATTCCATTTTATGCATGTAGCGGGTTTTCATTATCCATTTATTTTTTGATGGCAAGCTATGATGAATAGAGTAGCAACACACACGCAGGGGCTAATATTGCTATCACAGACTGAGGAGTGGCCAGGTGTGCCTGCAGGAGTGAAAGAACTGGGTCGTAAGGTCGTTCTACTTTTCTATTTTATTTTGAGGAACTTTCAAATTGATTTCCATAAGGGTTGTATTAATTTGCACTCTATCCATTGGTGAAAAGGGTTCTTCTCTCTCCACATTCTCTCCCACATTTGTTGCTGATTTCTTAGTACTAGCCAATCAACAGGGTAGGATCTCAAGAGTAATTATAATTTGAATTTCCCTGATAGCTAGGGATGTTGACCATTTCTAAAAATAGGCATTGGGCATTTGTATTTCTGTTTAATTCTTAAGCTGTCTATTCAATTTATCAAGCCATGTGTCCACTGGCAGTTTTATTTCCTTGGTATTTAATTTCTGCAGTGCTTTGTAATTTCTGGATATGACTCCTTACTTCTTTCTTAGTACAGTCATAGACTTACCAATTAAGAAAAATTAAGTCAATAGTATGTGGAAGAGCTATTTAATTGCAGTTCACTCAAGACTTGAAGCCTGAAGCTTTGATCTGTTCTTTTACACTGGATAGTTTAAAGCAGTACCACTTAGATGCTTGTTGTTACCGGATGTCCTGGATGTACACTTCTTTAAGGAGATGGTACAGAATTGTATTAGGCTTTAAAGTATCCACGTCTCAAAAATATCCCCACAGTCAGTATAGTGCTTTCAGATATTTCAGGAGGCTTTGAGAACACTCTAAAGTGATTATAATTAGCAAGCGTCATAAGGAACAGTTGTGAGCTCTTCCCTCACATTATAGGTGATTCTTAAAACACTCTAAAATATTCTCAAATGTTGATCAATCAAGTAGGCTATGTTTATTTTGTTTTGCCTTGCTTGGATTTTTTAATACGTATATTGAAAACATAAAGGAATTAATATATCTTAAGCCTAAAAAGCAACATATTCCACCATTCATTATGGTTTGGCATTTTATGCAGCCTGTATTATTTCTGGTGCTTTTTGCATTTGCTGATAGACCGTTAGCCACGATAGTTTGCCCCGTTCGTTATTTTATCCCCTTATAGACTTTACACAGTCTGCCACTTGGATGCGGCTTCCCTTTTGCAGCCTCTGTCTTAGCAGTTTAAGATTTGAATTGTTAATGTGTCCTGATTATTATGAGCTCTGACTCATTGGATTCCATTTCCAAGGCTGGAAATAGGCAACTTGGTGAAAGAGAAATCACTAGTCCATTTGAATGCTAATTGCTACACAAGCCCTGTATACTGTATCAGAGCTTAGCATAAACATGGTCATCAGGGGAGGCAGAGAAAACATTAACATGCTCCCCAGGAGACTGAGCTCATTAGAACCTACACCAATCCAACAAAGAAGGAAATAGCCCTTCCTCTTCTTCATGTGCAGTTCATAGACTTTCTGAGTTATGAGGCTTTATCTTGCCTTAGTTTATTAGCTTTCTCAATACTAGCTAGAAAGGACGTGAAGATTGTTAAGCTCCTTAAACTACGAAAGCTCTAGCTAAGACAAAATAATGACCAATGAAATAGAAAGAATTCTATGCTAGAACGAAGTCCACGGAAGGTCAGAAAAGGCAGGGTAAAATCCCTTTTCTTTCTTGGAAATGAAAACTGTAGTTCTAATTTCTACAGCAAAAAATATTCTGAATTCTAAAAGTTGCCTATTAATGAATCACATATTTAGTTTAATTTCCATAGTGTTCTTAATTATAAATAATCCTGTTGGTCTCATCTGGCCTGTATCATGCCCTTTGGCTAAGAGTTGATTTTGACTTTTTTTTTCCAGTACTATCTCTAGAAAGTTATTAAAGTTATAAAAGTTTTAGCAACCACATAAAACAAACCCTGACACAAGGGAAAATAATGAGTTCGACAGTGGCCAGGAAGAGATCTGAAAGCAACATTTCACAAGACAGAACTCTTCTTGACTCTTACCTGGGCTTTCTATTTATTCTCATGCCAATTTAAATAAAATAAGTTCTTTCACATAGAATTAGCTTTGTATCAGTTTACCTGACATGCAATCTTTGCTGTTCCTATCAGTTAATTTTTAATTCTGCATAGGTTAGATAATCTGGGCTGATAGTAAACCAAGAATCCTGGGACCTGTGCCTTTGAAAGCCCAGTGATCCTGCTATAGATATGGCTGCGCACTTCAAAGAGCTGCATTAATTAAACAGCACTACATCTGTTCATTCTCAGTGAACATAATTTGTTGGTTTCCCTGAAAGATGCTGATAATGTGGTGCAAGCAGCAATGTCTTTTGAGAAGACAAGCGAATAGAAAGAGCATCATCACATCATGTTTGAAGAGTTGCAGACTAAATGACCTTGTCTTCTCAAATTAATTAGTGTTTACCTGGCTTTAGAGTTCTCATGTAAACCGCTCATGTAGTCCAGCATAGCAGATAATCTTCCCTTCATGAATGTCTACTGAGGGCCTTAACAAATATGTTTTAGCTAATGTACTAATTTATGCAAAGAACTTGCCCTAGTGGGGATTGTCTTTTATATACCCCTCCTTTTTTTTTCAAACAATCCAGCTATAACATGATAAATGAACCAGTATTCCTAGAAATTAACAGCATAATAATATTTATAAAGATTTTTAGCTGAGTGCAATTGATATAACAATTGATATAGCATTTGCATCAGACTACTCATATGTTTTTTTCTCAGAAGTAGAGGTGTTTAAAATGACATGGAAAAACATGACTTCAGTCATGACTTTATAAATATAAAGTCCCTGACTTCAGTCACTACTCAGGAGGCTGAACAGAAGGATCAAGAATTCAAGGTCAGCCTGAGCAATATGGTAAGGCCCTATCTTAAACAAAAAGGGATATAATACCAAGCAGAGTATCATGTTCTTCCATTAAAATGGGCCACATGATGAGTGTCTTAGTCTGTTCCATTTATAAATAATAGTTTATTTCTCGTTATATAGTAAAAGAAGTTCAAAACCAAGGCCCCAGTGGATAGGCTTAGTGTCTAATGAGGGCCTAGTCTTTGCTTCCAAGATGATACCTTGAATGACGCATCCTCATATGGTAGAGAAGATGAAAGGACAAAAAATAACCATGCCAGTCTCTTTCCCGTCTCTCCTATGAAGTCCCTGATATCCTTTAGAAGGGCCTTTCCTTACCTCCTCAAAAGCCTTGCCTCTCATTGGAAGTCAAGATTGGAGTCATGAGTTTTCCTGGACATTCAAACCATGGGGTTCTTCTGTGTAAGTCCAGCGTAGCAGATAATCTTCCCTTCATGAATGTCTACTGAGGGCCTTAACAAATATGTTTTAGCTAACGTACTAATTTATGCAAAGAACTTGCCCTAGTGGGGATTGTCTTTTATATAACCCTCCTTTTTTTTTTTCAAACAATCCAGCTATAGCATGATAAATGAACCAGTATTCCTAGAAATTAACAGCATAATAATATTTATAAAGATTTTTAGCTGAGTGCAATTGATATAACAATTGTAATTTACATGCCCACAAGCTCTCAAGAAGGATTCTTTGCTACCCAGTAGAAAAGAATATGCAATCTGTTGGGAACAAAGTCAATATTTTGGAAAAATGAAACCCAGCTTAAGAGGAAAAGCTATTCATTCATTTATGTCCACATCTACTGTTCACTCACTGTCAAGTACTTACGTGGTCGTGGTTGTCACTACAGGAACCTAAGCTTTGCTTCCCATCAGACCCACACGTGTTCAGGCATAACTTGAGGGCCTGGCGGGTAGCAGGCAGGAATAAGTGTTTACATGGAGGATCAGAAAACCTCCTTGAAAAATAAAAATTCATCCTAGGGGGAAATAAAAGGTCGAGAAGGGCGAGTCTGGTTAAAGGGATCCTGGCAAATACTAAATGCAGAAGGAAGACGAGATTCTGAGCATGCTATGTGCCTCTGAAATGTGACATAATCCAAATCTCATTATCCAACGTGATTAACGTTGTTGGATGTCAGGGCTGAAGCATAAGCGAACATGTGCCACTCAGAAGACCTAGTGCTCTGTAATGGCTTTGAGGCGGGAAGAAATGAGCAGGAGGCACTGCCAAGCTTGTGCCCATGGTGCCCGCAGCACCAGTGGGGCACAGAACTGGCAGGGATCATGATGGAGATGCCAGCGCCAGTGATGGCAGCTGCTGCTGTGACTAAGGCACTGGGAAACATGACCTTGGCAATGTCCATGTAATAGCTCGATCCCCTCTCCAGTCCTTCTAGGATGGCACCATAGAAGAAAAGAAGAACCAATGAGAATTTCTTTGTTTCTTTCTTAGGTGATTAAATTCATTTCTAAAGCAAGATAATCTTGGATAAGAAGCAGCTGAGATCATTTAATTTCTATGCCTATTCAACTGGAACTATTTTTTTTTTCATGGAAGTGGTGGTTGGATCTCTCTCTCTCTCTGTGTGTGTGTTATTCAAAAAGAGAAGTCATATTTCTTTTTCAAAAGTCTTCAGTGTGCAGAGATAGGTGAAGTGGCTGAGATCATTCCAGGAGAAAAAAAATAGTACAATGCTAAAAAAAATGAAAAGCATTTGCAAAGGGACTTTAGAGCGCTGCTACTGAATTTCTCTATTCCTTGACTGAGGAAAGCTGAATTTAAATAAACATGGCCTCAGGGAGAGAAGCTGCCCTAACCCTTGAGAGACTTGAGGCGCAGGGAGTGGGGAGGCCTGACAGGTTATGTGTGTGAGGTAGGGTGGGGTGGGTGGGGACCTCCTCTTGTAGATGGGGGCTGGGTGGGGAGCAGGAATGGGATGAGGAACTGTTGGAGGACAGAATGGGAGGGGGATAATGTCTGGACTGTAAAAAAAGATTGAAGATATGTTTCTTTTATTGGATATTTTCTTTATTTACATTTTAAATGTTATCCCCTTTCCAGGTGTCCCCTCTGGAAACCCCCCAACCCCTGCCTTTATGAGAGTGTTCACCCACACCTGATTTTCTGCTCTGGCATTCTACTACACTGGGGCATCAAACACCCTAAGGCCCAAGGGCCTCTCTTCCCACTGATGTTCAACAAGGCCATCCTCTGCCACATATGCAGCTGGAGCCCTGGATCCCTCCCTGTGTATTCTTTGGTTGGTGGTCCAGTCCCCAGGAGCTCTGGGGTGTTCTGGCTGGTTGACACTATTGATCTCACACACACACACACACACACACACACACACACACACACACACATATATATAAAATCTTGATATATATACATATATGCTATTATATATATATATATATGAAATTAGCCCTCTATCAGATGTAGGATTGATAAAGTTCTTTTCCCAATCTGTTGGTTGCCATTTTGACCTATTGACAGTGCTCATATCGGAATCACACCAGACTTCTCACCAGAGACTATGAAAGCCAGAAGATCCTGGGCAGATATTATACAGACCCTAAGAGAACATCATTGCCAGCCCAGGCTGCTATACTCAGTAAAAATCTCAATTACTATAGATGGAGAAAATAAGATATTCCATGACAAAGCCAAATTTATACATTATATTTCCACAAATTCAGTACCACAAAGAATAATATATGGAAAACTCCAACACAAGAAGGGAAACTGTATCATATAAAAAGCACAAAGGTAATCACATTTCAACAAACCAAAAGAAAAGAGTCACACAAACATAATTCTGCTTCTAACAACAAAAATAAGAGGCAATAATTACTATTCTGTAATATCGCTTTCTCTCTCTCTCTCTTTTCTTTCTTTCTTTCTTTCTTTCTTTCTTTCTTTCTTTCTTTCTTTCTTTCTTTCTTTCTTTCTTTCTTTCTTTCTTTCTTTCTTTCTTCTCTCTCTCTCTCTCTCTCTCTCTCTCTCTCTCTCTCTCTCTCTTTTTTTTTCCGTTTTTCAAGACAGGGTTTCTCCATATAGCTCCTGCTGTCCTGGAACTCACTCTGTAGACCAGGCTGGCCTCGAACTCAGAAATCAGCCTGCCTTTGCCTCCCAAGTGTTGGGATTAAAGATGTGCACCACCACTGCCCGGCTTCCATGATATCTAACATCACTTTACTCAATTCCCCAATGAAAAGACATAGACTAACAGTCTGGATACTTGAAAAGGACCCAGAATTTTGCTGCATACACGAAATGAACCTCATTGTCAAAGACAGAGACTACTTCAGAGTAAAGGGCTAGAAAACAATTTTCCTAGCAAATGGTTCCAAGAAGCAAGCTGGAGTAGCCATTCTAATATCAAATAAAATTGACTTTCAACCAAACATTATCAAAAGAGATAGGGAGGGACACTTCATATTCATCAAAGGAAAAATCTACCAAGATGACCTCTCAATTATGAACATCTATGCTCCAAATTCAGGGGTACTCACATTCATAAAAGAAACTTTACTAAAGCTCAAAGCACACATTGCACCTCACAGGATGATGAGAGTGGGAGACTTCAACACCCCACTCTCATCAATGAACAGATCCTGGAAACAGAAACTAAACAGAGACACATTGAAATTAATGGAAGTTATGAACCAAATGGATTTAAATGATATCTATAGAACATTTCATCCTAAAACAAAAGAGTGTACTTTCTCAGCATCTCTTGGTACCTTCTCCAAAATTGACCATATAATTGGTCACAAAACGGACCTCAACAGATATAAGAAGATTGAAATAATTCCATGCATCTTATCAGGTCACCACAGACTAAGGCTGGTCTTCAATAACAACAAAAACTATAGAAAGCCTTCATACCCATGGAAGCTGAACAACACCCTACTCAATGATAACTTGGTCAAGGAAGAAAAAAGAAATTAAAGATGTTTTAGAATTTGATGAAAATGAAGACACAACATACTCAAACTTATGGGACATAATGAAAGCAGTGCTATGAGGAAAACTCATAGCTCTGAGTGCCTCCAAAAAGAAACTGGAGGGGAGATTAAAGATTAAAAAAA
This sequence comes from Apodemus sylvaticus, assembly GCF_947179515.1. Taxonomy (NCBI): domain Eukaryota; kingdom Metazoa; phylum Chordata; class Mammalia; order Rodentia; family Muridae; genus Apodemus; species Apodemus sylvaticus. Next base: position 25,357,644 of record NC_067486.1, on the reverse strand, counting down.
GGAGGGGGAATAAATGTGCTTAGGATATGGACAGATGGTAAGTGGAGAACAACCCTGGCAAAAGGCAGAGAACTCTAAGAAATCAGAAATGAATGACTGGATGGATACATGAATGTTCATAATACATTTAAGAAATGAAAGAAACTGGGTGAGTGGTAAATGCTTTTAATCTCAGCACTTGGGTGGGTCTGAGGCAAGGGGTGGGGTGGGCAGGTGGATCTTTGTGAGGTTTTATAGACTAGCCAGCCTGATCTCCAAAATGAGTTCCAGGACAGCCTACATAGGGAGACCCTGCCTTGAAAACATCCTCCTCATCATCATCATCGTCATCATCATCATCATCATCATCAGCAGCAGCAGCAGCACCAGCACCACCAGCAGCAGCAACAACAACAACACAACAAAAACAAAAGAACCTCAAACCAACCATCCAACCAAACAAAAAACCAATCAAACAAAAATCTTTCTACCAAAAAAGTAAAAACCAGTAATGAAAGGAAATTGAATAAAATTCCTGGATAAACAGCAGTATTGCAGAGGGAAGTAGGAGCAGAGGAGCACTGTCTATGTAGGCTGGGACCTGTTCATAAAAACTTACTTGTAGTGTATCTTAGACACAGCATTCAGAGGGTCTGAGAAGGATCTGACCGGAGAGCCTCCTCACTAAAGACCAGAAGCACCATGCCAGTTTACAAAGTAGGGAAGTGAACTGTAGTTCTACCCAGCTTTGCTGTCTGACACAACAATAACCAGCAGGGCTTAGTAATCTGACAGCGGTAATACAGGCACACATAGCTTTGTGGTAATCAACTACTTTCTAATTGGACTTAAGGTCTGCTCAACAAGAGGGGAATCATGTCTGGTCCTAGAAGCCAAACCAACTTCCCCTGGGGCTCGCGAAGTCATGGATCTTGGAGATGACCCTATAACCACTACTTTACTAAATTAGCATAATTACTAACTACATTCTAAATATTTATCCTTATACCCACAGAGAAGTGTAGCTCTCACCCTTTATCAAGAAAATGTCTCTTTGCAACAGATGGAGAATATCACAGGAAGCCAAAACCACAACCAGTCAAAATGCAGAATCATGAAGCCCAGCTCCAGTCCCTACATCTACAGCCTGCAATGAAGACTCAGAGATCACTGCAGAAGAGGAAACTGAAGATTGGAAGAGCCAGAGGATCAGGGAGTTGGCTGTGAGATTGGTTTCTAGAAATATAAGAAACTACACACATGAAGTCTCATCAAAATGGATGCTTAAACATGACCTGAATAAGGATGAAACCATTAACCCTGCTAACACTGAAGGAGTATATTCAAGAGGCATTAGTCTGGACAAAGAACTACATGCAATTAAAGCAATGCTAAATATGGAAGACACAGTCGTCCCCGAGGAAGAACCCCCATGTTGATTATCGAAGTGGTCATCCCTGAAATTATGTGCATACAAGTATCTTTATAAGAACAGAGCAGGTTTAAGAGTATTTATATGTATTTTAATATCCACGAGAACATTGTTAGGCTTTTTTTTTGTTGTTTTTTGTTGGTTTGTTTATCTTTTTTCTTTTTTTTTAAATATTTTTATTTTCTATATTCTTTGTTTACATTCCAAATGATTTCCCCTTTCCCGGATCCCCCCTCCCCATATGTCCCATAAACCTTCTTCTCTCCATCCATTCTCCAATCACCTCCTTCCTTTTTTTCTCTGTCCTTATATTCCCCTCCAATGCTAGATCAATCCTTTCCAGGATCAGGACCTTCTCCATACTTCTTCATGGAGTCATTTGTTATGCGATTTGTTTGTGCCTTGGGTATTCAGGGCTTCTGGGCTAATTAATATCCACTTATCAGAGATTGCATTCCATGTGTATTCTTTTGTGACTGGGTTACCTAACTTAGGATGATATTTTCCAGATCAAACCATTTGCCTAAAAAATTTTGTGAATTCATTGTTTCTAATTGCTGAGTAGTATTCCATTGTGTAAATATACCACATTTTCTGTATCCATTCCTCCTTTGAGGGGCATCTGGGTTCTTTCCAGCTTCTGGCTATTATAAATAAGGCTGCTATGAACATAATGGAGCATGTGTCTTTATTGCATGCCAGGGAATCCTTTGGGTATATGCCCAGGAGAGGTATAGCAGGGTCCTCAGGAAGTGTCATGTCCAGTTTTCTGAGGAACCTCCAGACTGATTTCCAAAGTGGTTGTACCATCTTACAGCCCCATCAGCAGTGGAGGAGTGTTCCTCTTTCTCCACATCCTCACCAACACCTGCTGTCTTCTGAGTTTTTGACCTTAGCCATTCTGACTGGTGTAAGGTGAAATCTCAGGGTTGTTTTGATTTGCATTTCCCTAATGACTAATGATGTTGAGCACTTCTTAAGGTGCCTCTTGGCCATCCAAATTTCTTTAGGTGAAAATTCTTTGTTTAGATCTCTACCCCATTTTTTAATAGGGTTATTTGGTTCCCTGGGGTCTAACTTCTTGAATTCTTTGTATATATTGGAAATTAGCTCTCTATCAGATGTAGGGTTGGTGAATATCCTTTCCCAATTTGATGGTTGCCGTTTCGTCCTTTTAACAGTGTCCTTTGCCTTACAGAAACTTTGTAATATTATGAGGTGCCATTTGTCAATTCTTGATCTTAGAGCATAAGCTATTTGTGATCTGTTCAGGAACTTCCCTCCCACCCCCACCCATGTCCTCTAGGGTCTTCCCCATTTTCTTTTCTATTAGTTTCAGTGTGTCTGGTTTTGGCTCCTTTTCGAAGATCTAGTGACCATAGGTGTGTGGGTTCATTTCTGGGTCTTCAATTCTATTCCATTGGTCCACTTGTCTGTCACTGTGCCAATAACATGCAGATTTTAATACTATTGCTCTGTAGTATTGCTTGAAGTCAGGGATACTGATTCCCCCAGAATTTCTTTTGTTGTTGAGAATAGTTTTAGCTATCCTGGTTTTTTTGTTATTCCAGATGAATTTGAGAATTGCTTTTTCTAACTCTGTGAAGAACTGAGTTGGGATTTTGATGGTGATTGCATTGAATCTGTAGATTGCTTTTGGCAAGATGGCCATTTTAACTATATTATTCCTGCCAATCCACGAGCATGGCAGATTTTTCCATTTTCTGAGGTGTTCTTTGATTTCCTTCTTCAGAGACCTGAAGTTCTTGTCATATAGATCTTTCACTTGTTTGGTTAGAGTCACACCAAGATACTTTATATTGTTTGTGGCTATTGTGAAGGGTGTCATTTCCCTAAATTCTTTCTCAGCCTGCTTATCCTTTGAGTATAGGAAGGCAACTGATTTGCTTGGGTTGATTTTATAACCAGCCACTTTGCTGAAGTTGTTTATCAGCTGTAGGAGTTCTCTGGTGGAGGTTTTCGGGTCACTTAAGTAGACTATCATGTCATCTGCAAATAGTGATAATTTGACTTCTTCCTTTCCAATTTGTATCCCCTTGACCTCCTTATGTTGTCTAATTGCTCTAGCTAGAACTTCAAGTACTATATTGAAAAGATATGGAGAGAAAGGGCAGCCTTGTCTAGTCCCTGATTTTAGTGGGATTGCTTCAAGTTTCTCTCCATTTAGTTTGATGTTGGCTACAGGTTTGCTGTATATTGCTTTAACAATGTTTAGGTATGGGCCTTGAATTCCTGTTCTTTCCAAGACTTTTAGCATGAAAGGATGCTGAATTTTATCAAATGCTTTTTCTGCATCTAATGAGATGATCATATGGTTTTTTTCTTTGAGTTTGTTTATGTAGTGGATAGCATTGATGGATTTCCTTATACTGAACTATCCCTTCATCCCTGGGATGAAGCCTACTTGATCATGGTGGATGATCGTTTTGATGTGTTCTTGGATTCGGTTGGCAAGAATTTTATTAAGTATTTTTGCATCAATATTCATAAGAGAAATTGGCCTGAAGTTCTCTTTCTTTGTTGGATCTTTGTGTGGTTTTGGTATCAGCGTACTTGTGGCTTCATAGAACGAGTTGGGTAGAGTTCCTTCTGTTTCTATTTTGTGGAATAGTTTGAAGAGTATTGGTGTTAGGTCTTCTATGAAGGTCTGATAGAACTCTGCACTGAAGCCATCTGGTCCCGTGCTTTTTTTGGTTGGGAGACTTTCTATGACCCTTTTCATTTCTTCAGGTGTTATGGGACTATTTAGTTGATCTATTTGAACCTGATTTAGTTTTGGTGTCGGATATCTGTCTGGGAAACTGTCCATTTCCTCCAGATTCTCCAGTTGTGTTGAGTATTGGCTTTTGTAGTAGGATCTAATGATTTTTTGAATTTCCTCAGTTTCTGTTGTTATATCTCCCTTTTTTTTTTTTTTTTTTTTGTCTTTTTTTTTTATTTGATATAATTTATTTACATTTCAAATGATTTCCCCTTTTCTAGCCCCCCCCCACTCCCCGAAAGTCCCGTAAGCCCCCTTCTCTTCCCCTGTCCTCCCTCCCACCCCTTCCCAGTTCCCCGTTCTGGTTTTGCCAAATACTGTTTCACTGAGTCTTTCCAGAACCAGGGACCACTCCTGCTTTCTTCTTGTATCTCATTTGATGTGTGGATTATGTTTTGGGTATTCCAGTTTTCTAGGTTAATAACCACTTATTAGTGAGTGCATACCATGATTCACCTTTTGAGTCTGGGTTACCTCACTTAGTATGATGTTCTCTAGCTCCATCCATTTGCCTAAGAATTTCATGAATTCATTGTTTCTAATGGCTGAATAGTACTCCATTGTGTAGATATACCACATTTTTTGTATCCACTCTTCTGTTGAGGGATACCTGGGTTCTTTCCAGCATCTGGCAATTATAAATAGGGCTGCTATGAACATAGTAGAGCATGTATCCTTATTACATGGTGGGGAATCCTCTGGGTATATGCCCAGGAGTGGTATAGCAGGATCTTCTGGAAGTGAGGTGCCCAGTTTTCGGAGGAACCGCCAGACTGCTTTCCAGAGTGGTTGTACCAATTTGCAACCCCACCAGCAGTGGAGGAGTGTTCCTCTTTCTCCGCACCCTCTCCAACACCTGCTGTCTCCTGAATTTTTAATCTTAGCCATTCTGACTGGTGTAAGATGAAATCTTAGGGTTGTTTTGTATATCTCCCTTTTCATTTCTAAGTTTGTTAATCTGGATACTGTCTCTGTGCCCTTTGGTTAGTCTGGCTAAGGGTTTATCTATCTTGTTGATTTTCTCAAAGAACCAGCTCCTGGTTTTGTTGATTCTTTGTATGGTTCTCTTTGTTTCTACTTGATTGATTTCGGCCCTACGTTTGAAGATTTCCTGCCTTCTACTCCTCCTGGGTGAAATAGCTTCTTTTTGTTCCAGGGCTTTCAGGTGTGTCATTAAGCTGATAGTGTATGCTCTCTCCATTTTCTTTTTGGAGTCACTCAGGGCTATGAGTTTTCCTCTTAGCACTGCTTTCATTGTGTCCCATAGATTTGGGTATGTTGCGTCTTCATTTTCATTAAGTTCTAAAACGTCTTTAATTTCTTTCTTTATTTCTTCCTTGACCAAGGTATCATTGAGTAATATTGTTCAGTTTACACGAGTATGTGGGTTTTCTGTTGTTTTTGTTGCTATTGAAAACCACTTTTCCTCCATAGTGATCTGATAGGAGGCATGGGATTAGTTCAATCTTCTTATATTTGTTGAAGTCTGTCTTGTGACCAATTATATAGTCGATTTTGGAGAATGTACCATGAGGTGCTGAGAAAAAGGTATATTCTTTTGCTTCAAGATAGAATGTTCTATATATATCTGTTAAATCTAATTGGTCCAAAGCTTCAATTAGTTTCATTATGTCCCTGTTCAGTTTCTGTTTTCCTGATTGGTCCATTGAGGAAAGTGCAGTGTCTTGAAGTCACCCACAATTATTGTGTTAGGTGCAATGTGTGCTTTGAGCTTTAATAAAGTTTCTTTTATGAATGAGGGTGCCCTTGCATTTGGAGCATAGATGTTTAGGATTGAAAGTTCTTCTTGTTGTATTTTTCCTTTGACCAGCAAGAAGTGTCCCTCAGAGTCTCTTTTGATGACTTTGGGTTGAAAGTCAATTTTATCTGGTATTAGAATGGCTACCTCACCTTGTTTCTTGAGACCATTTGCTTGTAAAATTGTCTTCTATCGTTTTACTCTAAGGTAGTGTTTGTCTTTGACCCTGAGGTGTGTTTCCTGTAAGCAGCAAAATGTAGCTTTCTGTTTCATTGATCTCCTCATGCGGAAATGTAACACTTTCTCTCTCTCTCTCTCTCTCTCTCTCTGTGTGTGTGTGTGTGTGTCTGTATGTCTGTAACTGGTAGATAGTTCCAGTAATCTCAGTACATGCATGCTGAGATGGGAAGCAGAGACCGGGGAATCAGGTCAGGTAGTCTGGCATCTGCAATGTTAAACCACAAAAAAATAGCTGCTGGGTGGAGCCTTTCAGAGGACAGCCATGTTATATTCCTGTTTGCAAGCATATGATAGTATCATTAATATTGTCAAGGATTGATGCTCATCTATGGGATGGATCTCAAGTTGAGTGGGTAATTGATTGACCATTCCCCCAGTCTCTGCTCCATTCTGTGTTCTGCCTTTTCTAGTAGATAGGATAAATATTGGGTTGAAAATTTTGTTGGTGAGTTGGTTTCCCTATCGCTCCACTGCGGTTCCTGCCTGTCTACAGGAGGTAGTTTCTTCAGGTTCTATATCCCCAGTGGAGCTTGGGGACTCTTATGGAAGAATAGAAGGAAGGACTGCAGGCCCCAAAGGGGATAGGAACTCCACAGGAAGACCAAGAGAATCAACTAACCTGGAACTCCCTTGGAACTCTCAGAGACTGAACTACTAACCCAAAAATATACACAAACTAGATCTAGGCTCCCCTGCATATATATAGTAGATGTGCAGCTGAGTCTTCTTGTGGGTCCTGAACAACTGTAATGTGATTGGGGAGGAGCTACTCCAAAAATGTGTTGCTAGTACATGGTATATATTCTAGCTGGTCCTTGTCTGGTCTCAGTGGGAAAGGATACACCTAGCTTTGATGATTGAAGTGCAAGGGTGGAGATTACGTAGGAGAGCTCCACCCACTCAGAGGGGAAGGGGATAGGGGATGTGGGAATGGTTCTGGGAGGGGATGACTGAGAGTGGGGCAGTGATCAGGATGTAAAATGAACACATTAAAAAAAGGAAGTAGGAAAGAAACAAAAATACTGTCAAACAAAGGAAAGGCAAGAATTGATACCTGAAGTTGTTGTCTTCTGATTTATTCATTGGCCTTGTGGCATGTGCAAGCCCACATTCACATGCACATGTACTCACATGTGCACGCAAGCACACGCGTGCACGCGCGCGCGCTCGCACACACACACACACACACACACACACACACACGGGGTGGGGGAGAGACAGAGAGAAAGAGGAGAGGGAGACAGCTAGGGAGAGAGAGGAGAGAGGAGAGAGACAGAGGGAGAGAGGAAGACAGAAAGGGAGAGAGAAATGAAAGAGAGGGAGAGAGAAAGAGAGAGAGAGGGGAGAGAGAGGGGAGAGAGAAAGAGGGAGAGAGAGGGAGGGAGAGAGAGGAAGAAAAAGGGAAACAGAAAGAGGGAAAGAGAAGCAGACAGAGAGAGTGAGGAGAGAGACAGAGAGAGGGAGGCAGAGGAAGAGAGAGAGACAAAGAAGTGGACAAACAGAGGGATAGAGAAAAAGGGAGAAAGAAACATAGAGAGGAGAGAGAGGGAGACAGAGAGAAGGGAAGAGGAAGACAGAGAAAGGGAGACAGAGGGAGAGAGACAGAGACAGTGAGAGGGAGAGAGAGGGAGGGAGAGTGAGAGACACAGAGAGATACAGACAGAGAAAGGGAGAGAGGGGGAGACAGAGGGAAAGAGAGACAGAGAGAGGGAGACAGAAAGAGAGGGAGAGAGAGGAAGAGAGAGGGAGACAGAGAGGGAGAGAGGGGGAGAGAGGAGAGACAGAGGGGGAAAGACAGAGAGAGAAGGAGATGGAGAGAGAGAGGAGAGGAGGAAAGAGAATCATAGAGGCAGATATAAGGATGGATACAGACAGGCAGACAGAACGAGTGGGTGAAAGACAGAGACAGAGATAGGTACACAGAAAGAACACTTATAAGACTATTATTGTAGCCATGAGAATGTAAAAAATGTAAAGATCATAAATAAAGGTAACAATTGAGAATTAATATGGACTAAGAACAGAGAGAAGAATTTCCACAACACTTTTCTTGCTCTCGTCTTTATTTAAAAATATGACACATTGTTCATCATCTTTTTTATTTTGATAAGCTTCATGGATTACTATTTACCGCATTAAGAAATTAAAAGATCAAGTGACCATAGGTGTATTGGTTCATTTCTGGGTCTTCAATCCTATTCCATTGATCCGCTTGCCTGACATTGTACCAATACCATGCAGTTTTTATCACTATTGCTCTGTAGTAAAGTTTAATGACTGGGATACTGAATCCCCCTGAAGTTCTTGGGAGCTGAAAGCATCCAGTGGAAAAAAGATAGTCTTTTCAACAAATGGTGCTGGTTCAATTGGAGGTCAGCATGCAGAAGAATGCGAATTGATCCATTCTTATGTCCTTGTACTAAGCTCAACTCCAAATGGATCAAGGACCTCCACATAAAACCTGACACACTGAAACTAATAGAAAAGAAACCGGGGAAAACCCTTGAGGACATAGGCACAGGGGAAAAGTTCCTGAACAGAACACCAATAGCTTATGCTTTAAGATCAAGAATTGACAAATGGGGCCTCATAAAACTTACAAAGTTTCTGTAAGGCAAAGGACACTGTCAAAATGACAAAATGTCAACCAACAGATTGGGAAAGGATCTTCACCAACCCTAAATCAGACAGAAGGATAATATCTAATATATACAAAGAACTCAAGAAGGTAGACCCCAGAGAACCAAATAACCTCATTAAAAAGTGAGGTACTGAGCTAAACAAAGAATTTTTACATGAAGAACTTCAGAGGGCTGAGAAATACCTTAAGAAATGTTCAACATCATTAATCATTAGGGAAATGCATATCAAAACAACCCTGAGATTTCACCTCACACCAGTCAGAATGGCTAAGGTCAAAAACTCAGGAGACAGCAGGTGTTGGCGTGGATGTGGAGAAAGAGGAACACTCCTCCACTGCTGGTGGAATTGTAAGATGGTGCAACCACTTTGGAAATCAGTCTGGTGGTTCCTCAGAAAACTGGGCATGACACTTCCTGAGGAGCCTGTTATACCTCTCCTGGGCGTATACCCAGAGGATTCTTCAGCATGCAATAAGGACACATGCTCCACTATGTTCATAGCAGCCCTATTTGTAGTAGCCACAAGCTGGAAAGAACCCAGCTGTCCCTCAACAGAGGAATGGATACAGAAAATGTGGTATATTTACACAATGGAGTACTATTCAGCCATTAGAAACAATGAATTCATGAAATTCTTAGAGAAATGGATGGAGCTGGAGAACATCATACTAAGTGAGGTAACCTAGTCTCAAAAGATCAATCATGGTATGCACTCACTGATAAGTAGATATTAGCCTAGAAACTTTGAATACCCAGGACATAATCCACAAATTAAACGATGTCCAAAAAGAATGGAGGAGTGGCCCCTGGTTCTGGAAAGACTCAGTGCAAGAATATAGGGGAATTCCAGAACAGGGAAGTGGGAAGGGGGTAGATCGAGGAACAGGGGGAGGGAAGAGGGCTTATGGGACTTGCGGGGAGTGGGGACCCAGAAAAGGGGAAATCTTTTGAAATGTAAATAAAAAAATATATCAAGAAAAAAAAGAAATTAAAAGAAACAAGGCACATTATGAATGTGGGTGCTTCTGTCTTGAGTGAACTGGCTTACCCTAACATAGAAATCAACAGGGGAGAAGGTGTTTCTAGAGTAAAACATCACGGTGAGGAACGGTTCAGAGACCAGTTGTCCTGAAGCATCTGAAGTGCTTCAGTGGAGTGCATGTCTGAGGGGCAGGTGTAGAAAGAACAGAACAAGCAACATAAATGTGTTTCTGTTATACAAAGCATAAGGCTGGTTCGAGAAAGATTGTGAAAGGTTTATTTGTTTGTCTGTTTGTTTGGAGTAAGTTAGATTT
>NC_067486.1:25257774-25347315 GCF_947179515.1 Apodemus sylvaticus | reverse complement strand
TTTCCTTATCTCCTCTGGGTCTCCTATTTTTTGTCTTAGACTTTATCGCACTTACAGACAATTATATATGTACATGTATGCCTTATAAGTTAGACACTCCATCAGAGACAAAATGAGTTTTGTCTCTTTGAGTCTGGGTTATCTTGCTTAATATAACTTTGCAGATGTATCCACAGTCCTATGAATCTCATACTTTTATTTCTATTTACAGATAAATGAATTAACATCGTATAAATTTATCACATTTATGTCATGCCTCCATCTATTGACAAATATCTAGGGTGGTTCTAAATCTTTGTTATCTTGAACATGATATTCAAGTTACAGGATATGAAGCCCTTTGGTTATATACCCCGGAGTAGCATATGCTACAGCATATGTAAGTAAGGTCTGTTTTTAACTTTTAAAGAAAGTACCCTTCATAGTAATTTTTTTAAAATAATATTTACAATAGTTTTCATTTTCCTGGGGCATTTTTATAATTCAGTTCCAGTTCTAAAACTTAGAAGATGGTGCTGATTAGCCTAGCGGCATTAGCTCCACTCTGCTGAAACATTTTAAGAGAGCAATGCAGTATCATATTGGGTAAAACACATAACTTGCTCAAATGTGCAATTCACTATGTCTTCCTCCCCCCAGTAGTAATGATAGTTTCTATTACTTAAGCCTAGCTTTCTTGCATGCTTACCCTTACATACTTGATGATATCACAAAACAGTTTAAGATGACAGAACAGTATCAACAGTAGATCAGCATTAAATGAAACATGGCTTCAGTGATATGCATTGTGCATTGCTATACCCCCTCATTTCTTTAAAATTTTAATGTATGCATTGATTTATCTTGGGATGTGGACAAGTGGGGTACCACACTGTGTGTTTTGAAGTTGGAGGACACCTTATAGGAGCTGGGTATTTTCTTTCACTAAGTGAGTCCTATGGGCTGATCATATTCAGATCATCATTCTTGGCAACAAGAGCCCTAAGCATCTACTGCCCCCCCCCCCAAGCTCTGACTCAACCTCTGGTGTGTGTGAAGCAGGACTCATGGCTTTTCTTTTCCCCTTTATTCATTATTCATGTTTGTAACTTCATAATAGTAAATGAATTATTACCTTTCCCAATATGAATAATAGTAAATTAATATTATTGGATGACACCCATCTAATCTACAACCTCCACAATTACCAACGTTTATTACAAATATAAATGTCTATACTGTGAATATTTTATCCCCTTCCCTCTTGCCACCAAATTCCTTTTCTCCAACAAGTCCCCGTCCTTCCTTCCTTCCTTCCTTCCTTCCTTCCTTCCTTCCTTCCTTCCTTCCTTCCTTCCTTCCTTCCTTCCTTCCTCCCTTCCTTCCTCCCTTCCTTTTATTTTTTGCCAGTAAAGTCTAATTCAGTGAGACATTTAGTTGAGTGAGGGCAAGTTACTAGTGTCTACTCAACTGAAGAACATAGACTATCCTACCTACCACAAGCATTATCTGTCTCTAGCTCCTAAGAGAGGTATCAGACCTTATGAGCTCCTCCCCCATCAATAATAGAAAGTTGCTAGCCTAGTCTTATGCATAAATATAGTGTTGCTGTGAGTTCGTGTATGCAGCTGACCTGCAATGTCGAGAAGAAGGGGTTTTATGGTATTTTTTTTTTTCTGATCCATCAGCTTTTGGATGCTATCTACTCCCCCTTCTATGAAGTTCTCCAAGGAAGAATATTCTTGGAATGTGTGATGTAGATATCCTACTTAGGGCTGAAAACTTTTGTCTTAGTTAGAGTTCCACTGCTGTGAAGAGACACCATGATCAATGAAACTTTTATAAGGGAGAACATTTAACTGGGCTAGCTTACAGTTTCAGTTCATTATCATCATGTCAGGAAACATGGAAGCATCCAGACAGACATGGTGCTAGAGAAGGAGCTGAGAGGTCTATATCTTAATTCAAAGGCAGCCAGGAGGAGTCTCAAAGCCTACCCTTCTAGTGACATTGTTCTTCCAACAAGAACACACCTATTCCAACAATGCCACACCTCCTAATAGTGCCATTTTTGATGGGTCAAGCATATTTAAACTACCACAACTCTCAATGTAAGCATATTACTAGTAATAAGATGAACACTTACATCTCTAATGATATATGTATATATGTATATGTATACAGTTTTATATATCCAAATTATTTAATTTTTATTATACTGTTATAATGTAAGTTTTATCATACCCATTTTCTAGATTAGGCATTCTCATGCCAACGAATTTGTAGAATTAATGTAAGATCCTGCTTGCAAATTTTAGGCCTGATTTGGAATCATACTTAGACTGATTCAATATAGCATATGTACTTTTTCACCATGCTATGACACCTAGGCTATGACATCTTGGCTAGGCATCTAGAAACACCCAGTGTCTTAATAAATACATAAACTATATATCTATCTGTGCATTTTATATAAATTTACTCTTTTGTTATTATGAACTATTGACATTTCAATTAAATATTCTTAATTCTTCAATATGGTTATAAATTACAAATAGCTTAAAATGTCAGATCACCCATCTCAAAAATGAAGGAGAGCCTCAATTGTTTACAGATGAGACATACAAAATTATAGCAAAGGCAGCTAGGTGGCATATCCACATGCATGCAAGAAATCACCTATCTTTAAATGTCAGGCTACCTATCATCAAGATATGAATATTCTCCAGCATGTATTCCACTGAGATTTTGCAATATGTTTTTCATAATTTTTCTCTTCATATAACTTCTCCACGTTTTAAATGGAAACTCTTTTGTTAAGATTAATAACAAGCAGCATTACTCATTCCATAGCCAATAATATTATAAGATTATGTACCAATATAACCTAAGACCTTCTTGTTGATTTCTGTAGGTATTTACTACATGTAATATTTAGTTCTGTATATAGATATATGGTTTGTAAGACTAAAACTTCCCTCACAGGAGAGAAATCTGATTAGTTGAAGATGTGTAGCAGCAGAGCATTCATGTTAACATTTTTAGCAATACTGTCCTGAATGAATAAGATAGGAAGAGACAGAATTTTCTAACTACTATATACTTTGAGGAAATGTTTATTCCAAGTTACAGAAGAAAACTGCTGAGATTTGAAAGGCATTCTGATTGTAAATGAGAACACAGTAGCTAGCATGTCTAACTACTGCTGAGACCTTTCAAGAGCTGGTATTCCATCTTTGGGTTTTGTATGATCAAATAAACCTACACTGCTTTTGACCTTGTAAAAATTTATTTGAGCCTTGCTGAGTTTTAAAGCCTTAAATCAAGATTCTGCCAGGATGAGATGATTCTTGCAAGAATGATAACCTGAAGATAAGGTGAAATCAAATTTAGTTGGATGTGGAAATAACTAAGCCTAACTCTAGGAATGGAAATGTCAATCAAAGGGCCTCAAGTCAAAACTAAATCCAAACTTCTGATTGAGACCTGAGACTGGATACCTTGGTACTTGCTGCTTTTGTTAGACTACAAATGCAGAAAACAGCCTGCAGTGAACAAATATCAGGTGCTGAGTACACTGGTAATTTAATTTGAAGTAAGAAAAATGTTGGTTCCAAATCCCAAGCACTTTTACTTTGTAAATCAAGTCTGGCATTATAGGCTCCAGTGACTTCTCTGGGCTTTCTGGTTGTGGAGGTTACTGTTTTTTTGTGAAGCTGAGGTTGGAGATGTGATATGGGATAGCTTTGTAAGGCCACCAAGGAGAAACACAAAAACAATATCCATGTTTATATTTTCATAATGCAACATTATTGCTGGTCATTAATTTAGGTACATTTTAAGCCTATGAAAGTATAAAAAATGTATTGAATTTACTGTATTGAGATGGCTGTGAAGCCATTTAAGGGACAGGAAATTTTCTGCCATTGCACTCTGATGGTTGTGGGAATTATATTTGATATACATCATGGTCTGAACAAGCAATTTTACTCAACAAACATAGTTTATGTTTTTAAACAATATATCATCTGGGGGCCATCCTTATTTTTCTTGAGAATGATATTTTGTAAACTCTGGCTTCTACTTACTAGCTAAACAATTATTAACCAATGCCCATCTCTGTAGTAACAGAAACTTTTCATTGTTCCACACACACTATTTTCTCAATAGTTTTGCTAATAGACTCTTTTGACTTTTAAAATATAGTATACATATAATATATAATTTAAGTACAATATAAATATATATTTAACATGTATTAAATGTTGTTAGGAGTGAGGGCCCCATTCTCTCCTAACATTCAGTCTAGCCAGATTTGGTGAGAGCCTGGGTTTTAATAACTGAAAAGAACAATCTAAAGGAGACAACAAAGGCTCCACATAGGATATAGAAATTGGTACATTGTACCATTTTCTGCTCAGAAATTTGCAATTCAAGTGCAATGTGGTGGTTTAAATATGCTTGGCCCAGGAAGTAGCACTATTAGGAGGTATGGCCTTGTTGGTGTAGGTTTGGCATTGATGGAGGAAGTGTATCACTGTGGGTGTGTTCTTTAAGACTTCCATCATAGCTCCCTGGAAACCAGTCTTTTCCTAGCTGCCTTTGGAACAAGAGGTAGAACTTTCAACTCCTCCAGCACCATACCTGCCTGGATGCTGCTATGCTACCTGCCATAAAAATGGACTGAAACTCTGAACCTGAAAGCCAGCTCCAATTAATATTGTTCTTTATAAGAGCTGTCTTGGTCATATGTCTGTTTACAGAAGTAAAACCCTAACGAAGATAGAAGTTGTTACTAGGAGTGGGGTACTTGATCCTGCTTTTATTGGGAGGAATGTGGATTTTGGAACTTTGGATTTGGAGAGCAATGGATAAATGGGGCTTAGAGGACCATCCAAATAAGAATATGGAAGACATTGATGCTGAGGGTGTTTTGAACTATGCAGATCTGGCCCAAGAGATTTCAGAGGAGAATTTCAATATATGGCCTTGTGTGTGTGTGTGTGTGTGTGTGTGTGTGTGTGTTATTATGGTGGAGAATGTGGCTGATTTTTGTGCTTGTCTAAAGAGTCAACTTGAGGCTAAGGTGAAGAGATTTATATTAATTGCATTGACAAAGGAAGTCTAAAAAAAAGTCCAGCAGAGACTTTGTTTTCTACTTTAGTCTCATGAAGAGCACTCTGATCAAACATAGCAAGCTTAAAAAGAAAAAAGTATCAAATGTGTGGTTGAAGTAACAAGAAAGGTCTACCAGGAACTGAAATGGAGCTGAATCCTGTGTTCAAGGAGATAAAGAGAGTAAGGCAATGGTGATCTCAGGGCAAGATCCCCACTGGCTAAGCTTATTGTTTGTGTTTACAGTTGAAGAAGGAACAGTTTGGACTTTTAATCTGGAATGAGCTGAAGTCCAGAGATGTAGGACCCAGGTGTTTGATCTGGATCTTGAGGAATAGTGACTATGAAACACATAGGCCTAAGCATGGTGCTGCACACCTTTAATCCCAGAAGACAAAGGCAAGTAGATCTCAGAATTCAAGGGGCAGAGCATCTTCTGGGTGAAGAAAAGTTTAAATCCAGGCATGATAGTACATGCTTTTAATCCCAGCATTCAGGAGACAGAGCCATGGAGATCTCTTGAGTTCAAGGTGAGTTTACAGAGCAAGGTCCAGGACAGCCAAGCTTAGGTAGTGAAAGAGTTGGAAAACAGGAAGCTGGTGATAATGTAATGGAACAAGGGGCCATGTACCAGTTCCTGCAAGCAGCAGAACTCAATAGCCTTGCCCATGTGGCTCTGGCATTAGACTCAATAATATAAAGGACAACTGGGACAACTGAGGCTGGTTAGCTGGAGTTAAGAAATTGGTGGTGATTAAGAGGAGACCAGCATCACTAAGGTTAAGTCTTTCTGAGAGCACAAAGAAGCCATATTCCAGAGATAGCCAAGGTTGTATACCTTGTGCTGCAGCTGGACTTGGTAACATATAAGAATCACCCAGGTGGTATTGGTTTTGAATGTATGGAGGAGCCATGGAGTATGGATGAAGCTTAGCACTGTGAGAAGCCAGGAAAGGACATTTAGTAAAGTGGTATAGGTACAGGCTCAGTTGCACTTGACAGCCCAGGACTGAAGGGGTCCTACAAAGAAGTTGAAGCATAGCAAAAGCGAAGGGAACCAATGTGAGGCTATTGGTGAAGCCTAGTTGTAGCAGAAGACTTCAGTGAATTGGAGATGCCAGTGCCATGGGATGATCAGAAAAAAAAATTAGCAGCAGTGGAGTGGAGTCAACTAGGGCCTAGACTGCAACAGAAGGCAGATCTGGGGAAGTGACCCAATCCTTTGTAGGAGTCCAGAAGATCATGTGTGGATCATAGATGTTGGAAAAAGAAGCTGTAAAGTTGAAGTTGCCTTGGACACTCCAAGATGTTAGAGATATCAGAGTTGTATGATACCCACTGGGGAAAGCTGCTAACAGGGAATGGAACCAGCCCAAGAGAACAAAGCTTGTTGCTGTGAATGCCAGATCTCTCAACAGTAGTCAACAAGGATGAAAGGAGTTGAAGACCTGAAGAGTGCTTTCCCCGGGTGGTTTTCTATCTTGCTTCAGTCCAGTATTTCCTCACCATGTGGCATTTTGAAATGGTAATGCATATCCTGCATGATGTTGGAGGTAAAGTTTGATCCACTTTTGATTTTGAGTTCTTAATTGATTACAGTTAAGAGATTACATGAATCTCAGAAGAGATTTTGAACTTTGGACTTTTAAAATTGTTGAGATTGTTAGAGACTATTGGGGTTTTTGAAGTTAGATTAAGTGTATTTTGCATTATGCTATAGCTAGATATGACCCTCATAGACTCATGTGTTTGAGCAAGCCTATGGGGGCATGGAGTGGAATGTGGTAGTTTGAATATGCTTAGCCCAGGATGTATAGCCTTATTGGAGTAAGTATCACCTTGTTGGAGGAAGTGTGCTGCTGTGGGCATGGGTTTTAAGATCCTAGTTTTAGTTGCCTGGAAGCCAGTCTTCTCCTAGCTGCCTTTGATACAAGAGGTAGATACTCTCAGCTCCCCCAGTGCCACACCTGACTGTCTGATATGTTCCTGCCATAATGATGATGGCCTGCACATCTGAACCTGTAAGCGAGCCCAATTAGATGAGTTCTAAGAGTTATAAGAGTTACAACCCTCTCCTGGCCACAAACACAAAGAACATTTTTAAAATGTGAAGACTAGTAGGTTTTCAATAGTGCTGGCATGGAGTCCATGAATGTAGAGATACACTTGCAGTGGATCCAACGTTGGCTTTCCACTTCTTATGTAACCTGTGCTGAATTGGCGTAGGAACAATTTTTAGAAACACCAGTACAATTCCAATTTCATTTGATTTTGTTGGTCCTTAAATTCTTCAAATTCTTCATCAATTGCTAGAGGTGGTTTTTTTTTGGGGGGGGGGTTGTTTTCTTTCCACATCATGTTCTTGATTGATTCAAATACAAAGGCCATGTTAGAAGCTATGGTCCACCTTCTATTTTTATGCCATTTTCTACCATTGTCATTGCTGCCTTCTCCTCCTCCTCTTCCTCCCCCTCCTCCTCCTTTTTCTCTTCTTCCCCCTCCCCTCCTTTTCTTTTCCTCCTCCTTCTCCTACCACTTTATGGTCTAGACCCCTGCCATTATTCAATATATATAAAATATTCACTCCAACTTGTCTCAAAAATGTCTGTTTCCTTTTCTGCATTTGCAAGTAAATCCTTTCCAGATCTTTGAGCATAGATAAATTAATTGCTTTCTCCTCTGCAATTCAATAGCAACTCCTACATGCATTTCTCCTAAGCTTGTCCCATCACACCGAGTTTTGGGTTGTTAGTTTGAGCACCAGGCTCACCTTGCTCTGAGCTCCCAGCAAGCAGGAAAATGGTCATTCATCTGCTCCTTCCATGCTAGGCCTTAGATCTACAAAACTTCATCTAATTTATGTTTGTTTTAAAGGCCTATTTTGTATCATGATCCTCGTGGAGGTTTTAATCGAGCTACAATGCTGTTATCATTTTTGTCATGATTCTCCCTGCAAAGCCATTGATATTATACCTGAAAGAAAAAAAAAGTAGAGATACCCACTGACTCAATGTATTGAGGCATTGTAAAGGCGTAGCCACACATAATAGATCTTAAGTTTTATTGCTTTAAAACTAATTCCCAGAACGTTGGCTTATATCCAGTTTTGTAAAATCTATTTCATTATTTTTCCCAGACATCACTAGATAGCTAATAATAGCCAGTGCTGATATAATATCATTTCAAATGTTTGCCACCCGCAATTTCATGCTGACAACAACCTTAGAATTTGCTAGTAAACCAACCTCTATTCCTTTTCAGGACAGTGACTATATCTCATTATCATTCATAAGAACGATCACCCACAGGGAGCCAGGCAGGCACTCATTGTGAGAGGGTGGAGTGCAGACTCAGCAAGTCCCTGCCTGCCATCCAGGCACTCAATTCCAGATGGGACGAAAAGTGCAGACACTTGAGCAAAACCATGGGAGTCTCAGTAAGCAATGTAAAAATGATATTAATAAAATGTGGCTTACACAGTATGCTAGTCAAGGATGGGATGGAGAATGAGCAAAAGCTTGAGGAGGTGAGAGCCAGTGCATTTGTAGAGAATGATGTCTTCGACAGTGCCAAGGGCTCCACAGTCTAACAGTAGGGAGAGGAAAAGAAGGAAAGAGACTGGAGGTTCTGATTAAAGGAATGTGAAGGAGCTCATGTTATATATAACATCTTTCAATGCAAAGTACACAGGATCATACACACACACACACACACACACACATTCAGGAGTGAAATGTCTCTGTGTAGCTTTTGTCACATCTGTATTTTTTTTTTCTATTTAAATCATCTCATTTCACACTCTGTCAGAATCTCAGAACTAAATTATCATCTGTCTGATTCTGAACATAGTTTTGTCCAACAATAAAGTAAAAAATCATGATAGTTGCTAATAGGCTTCTTGTTACTCAGATGTAACAACCATTAAAATGTTTGGCATTGTGCTGTGGAGGGAGATGGGTGGTTTTTGATGGACATTTATACCTATACAAGGAACCCAATTGTGATGGTTCCAAACTGAAAGCTTTTTCAAGGCTTTGTACAGTCATACAAAGCACAGTCTTTGTTTGGTATGAGTTAATAGCCTTAGCAAACATGTAGCCCAAATGGATTTTGAATAAAAGGTGACCCTGGAAATGAAGTCACCTTGCTGGATGTATTAGAAAGGAAATAACTAATTACTGAGGAACAACTGTTAGTTTGTGCAACAAGGATATAAATCCCCGGAAAGATAATACTTCTTGATTGAGGCTTTGACAAGGATAACTGCTTCTATTTGCTGCTAATTCTGAAGTTATCTGAATGTTTTGAATATTTTTATACAGGTATCCAGACACTAGCCTGATAACTTCAGCTATAGAAGAGGAAAGACTTTTCATAATAATGGTCCCAAAATGAAAAATATATGACATCTTTATGAGGGTAATTAGAAGGCTAATAAGTGCTATATGGAAAGACAGAGAAAGGGTGATTTATTTTTTCTGTATTGTTTTCTGTTATTTCTGTACTCCAACAGTCACATTAAAATTGATTTCTAATCTATATTATTTTGCTAATAGCACTATAGCACTACCATTAAGTGGATTCTTTGAAAAGAAGAAGAGAATTCTGCAAGGTGTGTGTGTGTGTGTTATATAGCATATAGTATGTATATGGTATTTGGTGTGAGTGTATGTGGTATATGTACTATGTATGATATGTGGGTATGTGTGTGATAAGAATATTGTATATATATAGATTTGTATGTAATTGGGTATGTTTATAGTGCATACAGTGTGTGTGTGTGTGTGTGTGTGTACATGTGCATGTGTTGCTTCAGGATAGGTATTTTATTATTTTCTCCAAGTAAGATTTTCAAAAAATACAAAGCATGAGTTTTATTACACTACTCCATGACATATTCTCACTGCTATATTAAAGAAAACACAACTAATTTTATAACTATATATAGAATCAGTTTAATTAAAAATATACAATCCTGAGCTGGAGATATGTCTCAGCATTTAAGAGCACTAGGTGCTCTTCCAGAAGTCCTGAGTTCAATTTCCCGTAGCCACATGGTGGCTCACAACCATCTATAATGGGCTCTGATGCTCTCTTCTGGCATATAGGCACACATGCAGGCAGCGCACTCTTACATAAAAATGAAATACATATTTTTTTAAAAAGACATATATGTCTATGAAGTACTTCTTATGACTGGTGTTTGTAACTTCCACACATATGCATTCTAGCTCACCATGTGTCTTCCTAACCTCACTTTGAAGGAGCAGTCAGGACCCATCATCCAACAGAATGATAACTTCATTACTAGTGTCACATTAGGTCAACCTTTCCTTCCACCTCAGACTATTTCTGTGTTTTCAAAAGACAACTCATCTGGCAAATGTGAGACAAACTGCTCTTGATTATTTCACTACAGGATAGGTCATATGTACAATTAAAAATTAAAATGAAACTTGTCATTAGGAAATGAGAAGGATTTCATTGCCGTCAATGGATGCTAGTCTTCATTAACTCTAAGTAACTGGATGGGAAACCTACGTGATGGTGACACCATTTTAAGGGCAGTCGGATTACTACGTCCAAACAGGTCCTTAGTGACTGAATAAGTCACTCCTCATGACTAGGTTAGACAGTCATAGTGAAGTCCTGGTGATATTATCACAACCTGTTAGCTCCCTTCCTTACACAGTTGTTCCTTAGGATTGCTCTACTTAAGGTCTTACAACCCACATTGAGTTTATCTCAATGACTCTTAAGATTGACCTGGGACCTACAAACCAGAGAGTAATCCTCCCTAATTCTAAACTGAAAGTCTAACCTTATTATTCCAAATGATGGTGGATAAAAATATGCATGCTATAACTAGTCTACATTTATTTGTTCTTAGAAAGACAATAGAAAGAGTCAGGATACTGAGAAATGAATAGTTTATCCTTTTGATAATCCTGAAAATTGTTATAGAGTTTTTATTCTCTGTTGGGGATTATGCCAGGTACTTGATATATGATAATGAACAAAAGAGACAAGAAGTCTATTCCCATGAACTTCAAAGAGGTATTCAGTAAGCAAACATACACATCTACAAATCAAGTTTTGCACAGAAAGGATGGTTGGAATGAGCTCATGCAACGTAGTTCCTGCTTGTGTGTTTAGTCTGGAAATGCAGTCTGGACTTCACTATGTAGATGCCATTCACTGCCTGATGTTAGCAGCCATGAGCTCTTCTAGCTACAGTTGAGTTTGTCTTGCTTTGTTTTCTGTGAAGGAATGTGACACACAACAATTTCCAGAGCAACTCAAGCAAAGAACAGATTACACAGTGTGGTAGTGATGTTTCTATGAAATGTGGTCAAAATTTAGACAAAAATCATTTTGATGAAATAAAATTAGTATTTAAGGAAATGATTAGAGAGAGAGAGAGAGAGAGAGAGAGAGAGAGAGAGAGAGAGAGAGAGAGAGATTCTGCAAGGTTTCATGTAGCTAACTACCTAATTACTCATTTTAATTTCAATTTAAAAATGTATTCTTTCAACTTTTGTGTTGTTTTCTCTTTAACCATTTTTTTTGTCTAAAATTAATATAGTGTTGACTTTATGTGTCAGTTTGGATGGCCATGTGATGAAGCCAAATATTTTTTCCAAATATTATTTTGTACATGTGAGTGAAGAAGACTCCATATGAGCATAACATCTGAAAGTGTTACTTGAGTAAGGTAGACTGTCCTCTCTGCGGATGGGAATAGCCTCATCTAACCAACTGAATCCCTGCAAAGCACAGACAGATGCAGAGGAGGGACCTTCTCCTGCCAGGCAACTGGAGCTGAAATACTCGTCTTTTGGGAATTTTGGACACAAAGAGTGAATGAAGTGGTGGGTGATATTTCTGCAGACAGAGGGAGCTTGCTTCAGAGTGGAACCTGTTTCAACCTCCCTCAGTTCTCAGGCTTTGGGATGGATAAGAACTGCTTATTGATTCTCATGTCCAGCATATCTTAGACCTGAACATAGACTCTGTAATCACAAGAGTCAATCATGAGCAATAGGTGGATCTTCTAATGATTGTTTCTTTAAAACACCGAGGGTTATTAATCCATACTTGACATTTTGTAGCACAGTGACTTGTGGAATTGAAATGACATTCTTTTTATTTTTCTTCTTTTTTTTTAACCATGCACTGACTTCTGTCTGCTGCTGCTAGGATGATTACCTGCTTTGTTTCCAACTAGTAATGACATGTATCTCCATGTTCAGTTGTTGCGTGTAGTTTTATGAACGTGCTCTGCCTTTGCCTTGGAACTGTTGCTGGTATTCTGGCCACTCCAGGCTTCCTTTTGTTCTACCTCACTCAGATCTGGGATCATCGGCAAAGCCAGCTCCCACCTGGCTTCCTTTTCTACCTGCCTTAAGCTCTGGGAGTCTACAGCTCCACCAGCCAACTCCCAAGACCCTTGAATTCTCGGATAAAAGACACACACACTCTGTTATCTTTAGAACTTGCCCCTAGGCACAATTGCTGGACACAGATGCCTCCTGCCTGGAAATGTGTGCCCCCATCAATTCATTATCTCCATCTTTCCCTCCACCCTAAACTTAGTAACCTGCATCAGCCAGCCTCCACCAACATCCTTGCCCCTTGCCTGCAAAGAGGCTGCAGGGCCCAGCTGCCCTGAGACCTTACATGACTGCTGCTTTCTTCACTCCAAAGCATGGCAGAAAAAAGCTCTCTCTCTTTCCCTGCATAGCCTTTCCCTCTTGTGACCTAGAAGTCCTACTTGTACCTTCCTTCCAGCAATTGTGCCCCCCCCCATCTCCTCTCTGTGTTCTTTATTGACAAGTCAAGAACCAATTGACAATACCTTAGGGACAAATCTCCCCTTACATTCACTTGTTCATAGTATAAATCACTTAAGAATGAATTGCATTAAACCATTAGGCTTAGAATAATAGTCAAATACCAATCAACATTTCCCAGTGTCTCAGACAGCTTGGGATGCAGAGATGGAGTTACATGGACTGTGAAGCTTATAGACAACATGTGTTTTCCCCTTATCCTTTCGGAAACTGGAGGCTGCAGTCAGGGTGCCAATATGGGCAGATTCTAGTGAAGGCTTCGTTTGGATTGCTGACTGTTATCATCTTATTTCATTTCTTTCTTTTTTTTTTAAAAATTGGATATTTTATTTGTTTACATTTCAAATGTTATCTCCTTTCCAGCTTTCCCCTCTGCACCCCCCCATCCCAGAATCTTCCCTTATCCTGCTTCTGTGAGGATGCTCCACCCCAAGCCCACCCACTCCCACTCCACCACCCTAGCATTCCTCTACACTGGGGCATCAGACCTTCAAAGAACCAAGGGCCTCCCCTCCCACTGATGCCAGATAAGGCCCCTTCAGCTCCTTAAGTTCTTCTTCCCCTAACGTTTCCATTGGGTTGGTTACTTGTGCTCAGTCTGATGGTTGGCTGCGAGCATCCACATCTGTATTGGTCAGGCTCTGGCAGAGCCTCTCAGAAGACAGCTATATCAGTTTTAGGTCAGCAAGCACTTCTTGGCATTAGTAATAGTGTCTGGGTTTGGTGTCTGCATGTGGGATGGATCCCCAGGTGGGGCAGTCTCTGGATGGCCTTTCCTTCTGTCTCTGTTGTACTCTTTGTTCCTGTATTTCTTTTAGACAGGAGCAATTCTGGGTTAAAACTTTGGAGATGAATGGGTAGTCCCATCCCTCAAGCAGGGAGTCCATACCTAACTTCTGAATATGGTTTTGACATGTTCTCCCTCCCCTTTGTGGGGTATTTCAGCCACTCATTGAATTTTCAAATGGGAGAGAGTATGTGAGAGAACCTTCTAGTATTCCTTACAGATGAGCACTGATCCCATTCACGAGGGTTTGACTGAATCATCTCATCACTTGATTACCTCAGAAAGACCAGGGCCGATAACACAGCCACATGAGGGTTACATTTTCAGTATTGGATTCTTAGGAAGACACAACATTTAGTTCTGGCCACCAGTGTTGATCAAATATCGTATATTCTCCGTGTAATAGAGACAGTTGTTAGCAGAGTGGTGTAAAACATAGACAAACAGAGAAGTCACCATGTGCCAGAACTCTGTTCAAAGGATCAGAACACTCAGTAAAGTGAAGGGTAGGGAATTCTGTATGGGAAATTGTTATTTTTAAATAGAAGTAGCATGAAAAAATAGGAAATTACCAAGTGTGAAAAATCTGACTGTTTAGCAAGGCAAACAAAGAAGAGAAAGCCTTTGGATTCCATATGGTAAGAAAGCAGCGTGAAAACCATTTCAACATAGAGTTTAAGAAAATCACAACATATTGGAAACAAAGCAACATGAGTAAAAATTCATATGTTTTGGTTACAGCTGACAAGAGAAATGACTCTTGGAACTCATCACTTTTCTAAGGAACAGTTAATAATTTCAGTGATAAACTTTCATATAACATAAGCTTAAATGTATTTTCCAAAGATTAAGATCACATAGTCTGGCTATTAGTAACCAAATAGTAGACTTCATATGTGGTAAATAATGGGACACTGTTGATTCTGGCATTAGAGACACACTAGGCATATGTGCACATACATAAAAAGATGTGTGTATGTTTTTGGGAGTAGACGTATTAAATACTTTATGGGATAAATATAAACAATTTATATTTTGTCTTCAAAGAGAAATAGGACACTTGCAATGAAATTAATGAAATAATTACCAAGTTTTATTAGTGCAAAAATTGTTAAACATATGCTTTTTAAAATATCCTGTTCAGGGCAGCAGCAGCAACAGCAGTAGTGGCTGGTCCAGAGGAAGAGCCATCAGCAGTGGAACCAAGGTGACAGGGTCCAGGCAGGCCCTGTGCCCACGACCACTGACCTTCGCTGCCCAGACGGGCTGCAAGCAGCGGTGGATTTACAACGCAGAAGCCACATCAGAAATCTGCCTCCCGCCAGTCAGTTACTAGAGACTCGCCTCCATCTTGGTTCTCGGATGCCAGAGAGATCAGACAGCCTGAGGTACTTAAACATAACCCAAGGCCAACATCACAGGGGGTGTCTAAGCCCGACGGGTGTTGGCCTGCACCCAGGCCCCGGGCTGTTGAGGGGGGGGCATCAGTGTGCAAACCCGGCCAGGAGGTTGTTTGCCTGGCTCTGCCTCCATTTTGGCTACAGGATGCCAGAGAGTTCTAGCAGTCAGTCAGCTAACAGTCATAGCCCGAGACTAACATAGCGGGAGTCTAGGCCCTACAGGCCTTGTACTACCCCCAGGTCCTGGGCTGCTCGGTGGGCCATCTGTGTGCCAACCTGGCCAGAAAGTTGTTAGGCCAGCAGACTCTCCCAGCACTTTCAGGGAGCACACCCACTGCCACCATCCTGGCCACCTGACAGAACCAGTTAACATTCATAGCCTGAGGGGAACTTTGCGCAGGCCTTGGCCTGACAGGCTTTTGCCTAGACTTGGGGCCTGAGTAGCTAGGCTAGAATTGTGTGCACCAACCCTGTTGGGAGATCGGCTGCCCGGCAGAGTGATCATCACTTGGAAAAGGTCCCGCAGCATACACCATCAGCACTCCCTGAAGGAGCAAATGGGCACCACCTGGTTCACAGAGACAATCTGGGGCAAGGCACACTACAATACAAGGAGGGAAACTACACCCTGGAAAAAGCAAGATAGTTACCTTCTTTCATCAAACCCAAAAGAAGATAACCACTCAAATATAAAAATAACATCAAAATGACAGGAAGTAATAATCACTATGCCTTAATATCTCTTAACATCAATGGACTCAATTCCCCCAATAAAAAGACATAGACTAACAGACTGGATACGTAAACAGGACCCTACATTTTGCTGTATACAGGAAACACACCTAAATGTCAAAGACAAAAACTACCTTAGAGTAAAAGGCTGGAAGACAATTTTACAAGCCAATGGTCTCAGGAAACCGAGCTGGAGTAGCCATTCTAATATCAGATAAAATTGACTTTCAACCCAAAGTCATCTAAAGAGACACAGAAGGACTTCTTGCTGGTGAAAGGAAAAATCCACCAAGAAGAACTTTCAATTCTGAGCATCTATGTGCCAAAAGCAAGGGCACCCTCATTTGTAAAAGAAACTTTACTAAAGCTCAAAGCACACATTGCACCTAACACAATAATTGTGGGGGACTTCAACACTCCACTCTTCTCAATGGACCGATCAGGAAAACAGAAACTAAACAGGGACACAGTAAAACTAATTGAAGCTTTGGACCAATTGGATTTGAGTGATATTTATAGAACATTTCTCAGCACCTCATGGTACCTTCTCCAAAACTGACCATATAATTGGTCACAAAACAGACCTCAACAAATACAAGAAGATCAAACTAATCCCGTGCCTCCTATCAGATCACTATGGAGTAAGAGTGGTTTTCAATAACAACAAAAACAACAGAAAGCCCACATACACATGGAGGCTGAACAATACTCTACTCAATGACACCTTGGCCAAAGAAGAAATAAAGAAAGAAATCAGAGACTTTTTAGAATTTAATGAAAATGAAGGCACTTCATACCCAAATCTTTGGGACACAATGAAAGCAGTGCTAAGAGGAAAACTCATAGCCCTGAGTGCCTCCAAAAAGAAAATGGAGAGAGCATACACTAGCAGCTTAACAACACACCTGAAAGCCCTGGAACAAAAAGAAGCCAATTCCCCCAGGAGGAGTAGAAGACAGTAAATCACCAAACTCAGGGCTGAAATCAGTCAAGTGGAAACAAAGAGAACCATACAAAGAATCAACGAATCCAGGAGCTGGTTCTTTGAGAAAATCAACAAGATAGATAAACCCTTAGCCAGACTGACCAAAGGGCATAGAAAAGTATCCAAATTAACAAAATTAGAAATGAAAAGGGGGATATAACAGCAGAAACTGAGGAAATTCAAAAAATCATCAGATCCTACTACAAAAACCTATACTCAACACAACTGGAGAATTTGGAGGAAATAGACAATTTCTTAGACAGATACCAAGTATCAAAATTAAATCAGGACCAAATAGATCACCTAAACAGTCCTATAATCCCTAAAGAAATAGAAGGGGTCATAGAAAGTCTTCCAACCAAAAAAAAAAAAAAAAAAAAAAAGCACAGGACCAGATTGTTTCAGTGCAGAATTCTATCAGACCTTCAAAGAAGAGTTGAAGAGTTAACACCAATACTCTTCAAACTATTCCACAAAATAGAAACAGAAGGAACACTACCCAGTTCCTTCTATGAAGCCACAATTACACTAATACCAAAACCACACAAAGATCCAACAAAGAAAGAGAACTTCAGACCAATTTCCCTTATGAACATCGATGCAAAAATACTCTATAAAATTCTTGCCAACCAAATCCAAGAACACATAAAAACGATCATCCACCATGGTCAAGTAGGCTTTATCCCAGGGATGCAGGGTTGATTCAATATACAGAAATCCATCAGTGCAATCCACTACATAAACAAACTCAAAGAAAAAAACCACATGGTCATTTCATTGGATGCTGAAAAAGCATTTGACAAAATTCAGCATCCTTTTATGCTTAAAGTCTTGGAAAGAACAGGAATTCAAGGCCCATACCTAAACATAGTAAAAGCAATATACAGCAAACCGGTAGCCAGCATCAAATTAAAAAGAGAGAAACTTGAAGCAATCCCACTAAAATCAGGGACTAGACAGGGCTGCCCCCTTTCTCCTTATCTTTTCAATATTGTACTTGAGGTACTAGCTCGGGCAATTGGACAACATAAGGAGGTAAAAGGGATACAAATTGGAAAAGAAGAAGTCAAACTATTATTATTTGCAGATGATATGATAGTCTACCTAAGTGACCCAAAAAACTCCACTAGAGAACTCCTTCAGCCAAGTGCCGGTTATAAAATCAACTCAAGCAAACCAGTAGCCTTCCTATACTCAAAGGATAAGCAGGTTGAGAAAGAAATTAGGGAAATGACACCCTTCACAATATCCACAAACAGTATATAGTACCTTGGGTTGACTCTTACCAAACATGCGAAAGATCTGTATGACAAGAACTTCAAGACTCTGAAGAAGGAAATGGAAGAAAACCTCAAAAAATGGAAAAACCTCTCATGCTCATGGATCAGCAGGATTAATATAGTTAAAATGGCCATTTTGCCAAAAGCAATATATAGATTCAGCGCAATACCCATCAAAATCCCAACTCAATTCTTCATAGATTTAGAAAGAGCAATTCTCAAATTCATCTGGAATAACAAAAAACCCAGGATAGCTAAAACTATTCTCAACCTCAAAAGAAATTCTGGGGGAATCAGTATTCCTGACCTCAAGCAATACTACAGAGCAATAGTGTTAAAAACTGCATGGTTACATGCTGGGGAATCTTTTGGGTATATGCCCAGGAGTGGTAGCAGCCCTATTTATAATTGCCAGAAGTTGGAAAGAACCCAGGTATCCCTCAACAGAAGAGTGGATGCAAAAAATGTGGTATATATACACAATGGAGTACTATTCAGCCATTAGAAACAATGAATTCATGAAATTCTTAGGCAAATGGATGGAGTTGGAGAATATCATACTAAGTGAGGTAACCCAGACTCAAAAGATGAATCATGATATGCACTTACTAATAAGTGGATATTAACCTAGAAAACTGGAATACCCAAAACATAATCCACACATCAAATGAGGTACAAGAAGAATGGAGGAGTGGCCCCTTGTTCTGAAAAGACTCAGTGAAGCAGTATTCCACAAAATCAGAACAGGGAAGTGGGAAGGGTTGGGTGGGAAAACAGGGGGAGGGAAGGGGACTGATGGGACTTTCGGAGAGTAGGGGTCCAGAAAAGGGGAAATCATTTGAAATGTAAATAAATATATCAATAAATTTAAAAAAAGAAGAAATTAAATGTCAAAAACAAAAGAGGTAAATGGGTCTCAGCTTCCTGCATCACCTGTAGGTGTTCCTTCCTAAGTTGGGCTCGCCAAGATTTATGTCAACTGGAGCATCAGAACTCTCCAGCATAAGCATAAAACATTAGTGTCTCTGTGAGAAAGTATTTACTCTTCTAGACAGATTCAATTTTTTGTGCATGCACTATATATATGTATGTGTGGGGTGTAAATATGATTTTGTGTAAATGTATAATAATGATTTGATAAATGATAAAAGACTTTATGGTCATTCTTATTGATTTTTGTAAAAAAGAAAAAAAACTGCATGGTTTTTGTTCAGTGATAGGCAGGCAGATCAATGGAACAGGATTGAAGATCCAGAAATGAACCCACACACCTATGGTCACTTGTTCCTCAACAAAGGGGCTGAAAACATCCAATGGAAAAAAGATAGCCTTTTCAACAAATGGTGTTGGTTCAACTGGAGATCCGCATGATCCATCCTTGTCTCCTTGTACTAAGCTCCAAATGGATCAAGGACCTACACATAAAGCCAGACACTCTGAAGCTAAGAGAAAAGAAACTGTGGAAGACCCTTGAGGACATCGGTACAGGGGAAAAGTTTCTGAACAGATCACCAATAGCTTACGCTCTAAGATCAAGAATTGACAAATGGGACCTCAAAAAATTACAAAGTTTCTGTAAGGCAAAGGACACCATCAAAAGGACAAATTGACAACCAACAAATTGGGAAAAGATCTTCACCAACCCTATATCAGATAGAGGGCTAATATCAAATATATACAAAAACTCAAGAAGTTAGACTCCAGAAAACCAAATAACCCTATTAAAAATGGGGTACAGAGTTAAACAAAGAATTTCCACCTGAAGAACTTTGGATGGTGGAGAAGCATCTTAAAAATGCTCAACTTTATTAGTCATCAGGGAAATGCAAATCAAAACAACCCTGAGATTTTACCTTATACCAGTCAGAATGGCTAAGATTAAAAGTTCAGGAGATAGCAGGTGTTGGCAAGTATGTGGAGAAAGAGGAACACTCCTCCACTGCTGGTGGAGTTGCAAATTGGTACAACCACTCTGGAAATCAGTCTGGTGGTTCCTCCGAAAACTGGGCACCTCACTTCTGAAAGATCCTGCTAAACCACTCCTGGGCATATACCCAGAGGATTCCCCAACAAGTAATAAGGATACATGCTCCACTATGTTCATAGCAGCCCTATTTATAATAGCCAGAAGCTGGAAAGAACTCAGGTATCCCTCAATGGAAGAATGGATGCAAAAAATGTGGTATATATACACAATGTACTACTCAGCCATTAGAAACAATGAATTCATGAAATTCATAGGCAAATGGATGGAGCTGGAGAACATCATACTAAGTGAGGTAACCCAGTCTCAAAAGATCAATCATGGTAAGCACTCACTAATAAGTGGATATTAACCTAGAAAACTGGAATACCCAAAACATAATACACACATCAAATGAGGTACAAGAAGGATGGAGGAGTGGCCCCTTGTTCTGGAAAGACTCAGTGTAGCAGTATAGGGCTAAACAAGAACAGGGAAGTGGGGAGGGGTGGGTGGGAGAAGAGGGGGAGGGGAGGGGGCTCATGGGACTTTCGTGGGGTGGGGGGCCAGAAAAGGGTAAATCATTTGAAATGTAAATAAAAATAAATCGAATTAAAAAAAATCCTGTTCAGTTATGATCTACTTTCAAGATTCTGCACAGAAGTCTCCCTCTGTGAGAAGTCCTTGTCATGGGAACATTCTGAAACAATTGAAACTGCACTGGGGAGGATGGGGAGAGCTCAGTCCCTCAAGGACTAGCTGGTTAGCCTCTAGGACCTGAGTTGGATCACCAATACCCACATAAAGAGCCAAGCATGGCTGCATCCGTAATCCCACAGAAGGCAGTAGTAGGCAGATCCCTGGAGCTCCTAGGATAACTAGTATCACCCACTCAGTAAGCCCCAGGTCCCTGTGAGAGTCACTCTCTTCAAAGAATGCTGTTGAAGAATGAAGTCCAAAATTTACCTCTGGAGGCTAGATGCACATTTATGTGCACAGATGTGTACTCTTCAGCAACAAACATGCACCCATATCAATAAGTGCATGCATGTGTGCAAGTGCACACACAGACACACATACAACACATACTCACGTGAGCATGCATGCGCACATGCATACACACAGTAGAAAAAGGGAAAAAAGGGAAGGAAGGAAGGTAAGCCTTCACTGAGGAGCTTATGAATGCCTATGAAGGGAGGATGTAGAGAGATTAATTGCAAAAGGAAATACATTGAAGTTCCTTAAACACTCAACAAATTTTAGTAGATTCATCTGGGAAGACCTGTGCAGATCGGTGAGTATTACAGGATCCTCTTTGCTTACTCAGCAAATTACAAGGGAAAACCTCAGCAAGAAGGATTTGAGATCAAGGATAAACAAAGAGCAGATTGAAAACAAAAGACTTTTAAAAAAGGAGTGAAATAGCCTTGAGAGGTGTCTGGATCCTTGCTACTTTTTAGTAGGTTTGTTTTTGTTAAAGTTATCTGTGAAAGTTTGAGTGCCTGTCTTTATGTTCAAAATGTACTTATCAACATCTTTTTTAATTAGAAATATTCTTTATTTACATTTCAAATGTTGTCCCCTTTCCTGGTTCCCACCCCCCTGAAAAATTCCTTAACCCATCCCCCTCCCCCTGCTTACCAGCTCACCCCTCTCTCTTCCTCCCCCTCACATTCCCCTATACTGAGGTATATCTCACCTTCTCAGGACCAAGGGCCTTTCCTTCCTTTGATGTCCAACAAGGCCATCCTCTGCATCTGGAGCCATGGTTCCCTCCATGTGTACTCTTTGGTTGGTGGTTTAGCCCCTGGGAGCTCTGGGGGTACTGGTTGGTTCATATTGTTGTTCCTCCTATCATGCTACACACCCCTTCAGTTGATTGGGTCCTTTTTCTAGCTCCTCCATTGGGGACCCTGTGCTCAGTTCAATGTTTGGCTGAGAAGGTCCTCCTCTGTATTTGTCATCAACTGGCAGAGTCTCGACATATTTTAAGCCATTGACAGTTAGGATGATTATTTTCCAGTACTTTTAGAAGACTTTTCAAATCACTATATCAAATACTTCAAATAAATTTTATTATAAACATGGAAAAGTTGATGCGATATAATGTTGATGGGATTTGAGATATGTCCACCCACTTTGGCATGGCAACAGGTGAGAAAACAGCAGAACAGTCTCCCTGACACCCCCACTCTTGTTTTCTCTCTCCTTGCTCTGACACAGGCCATAATATCCTTATAGGAGAGGTGCCCACTCCACATGGAGGTGAAGGACACCCTTATCTGGGACACTGAAGAGCACTTGGGACTCAAAAGACACAGGTGTTGCCAAGCTTGGCTAGCTGTGAGGATTTGAACATATTTCCTTTGTGTAATCACACTGCATAGCTCTCTATATCTTCATTTAATTCAGAATTAATATTATATATATATATGTATGTATGTATGTGTATGTGTATAGTATCTTCACCTTGGAAAACTGTTGTCACATAATCCTTCCAGAAATGAATACATGCACACAATGCCCTGTTTTGACTTCTTTCTTTGTTAATCATGTCTCAGCTATGAACCCTGAGCTGGGTGAGAAATGAACTTTTTGTTTTCCCTCAGTGTTAGACAGAAGATCAACTTAAATATTAATGAGGTCATTCTTTGGCCTTGGTGATATTACTAAAAGGTATTTTCAGATTTTCATTCAGTAGGATTGGCTAAATAGACTCTTAATGCTTCTTCTTTTTTTTTTTTTTAGATTTATTTCCCTACAGCAAAAAGTCAACTGAACTCACTGCCTTTTGCTTTTCTTATAATAACTGGAAATATACCCATAAAAGCATTGCGTTGGCAAAAATCTGTAAGTGCAAGGTGACTTTGGGGAACAATTCAAAAGAATTAGTAAACTATTCTACTTTCTGACCTTTTACATTTTTCTCTTGAGAAAAGAGTTCAACTATGCTCTCACTGCTTTGAATTAAGTTGAGAACAGGCTGTTTTAATGTTTTGTTTTGGTTGTTGTAATTAAAAAGATGAGAAGACCGACCTGGGCAAGAGTTTTGTCTTATAGTATACAGGCCAGCATCTAGGGAAACCAAAGCAGAGACTCAAAGCAGGAGCTTGGAGGCCAGAACTGAAGCAGATGACCTGGATGATTCTGGCTTAGTGCTTGCATTCAGGCACACAGTCACAGTAACTCTTCAATAAAGGCCAGGCCCACTTGCCTAGGGACAGTACTGTACACAGTGGCCCAAACCCTTCTGTATCAATCAGCAATCATGAACGTGCCCTGTAGACATGCTCACAGGCCAATCTAAAGGAGGCAATTCTTCGTGTCAAGTTGACAACTGAAGCTGTGACGCTGGCCAAAATGTACCTCATTAGAAGATATTTACTGAAATAAAATATAATTCTATTGTTTTTCTTCTTCTCTTTCCTCCCTCTAAGACCTCCTACACACTCTCTCCCTTGTTCTCTCTCAAATTCCTGGTTTCTGTTTTTTTTAATTGCTATGTGCATATGTATTCTTAAGTATATAAATGTAACTTTCCCAATTACTTGTATGCATGTTTTCAGAACTAACCCTTTGCTATTAGAAGGCCAATTGATGTTTGATGTGTTCTTCTGTGGGGAGACCATTTCTCTTCCTCAGCAATTCTTTATTGCCTGTAGTTCTTTGCCTGGGTTTGAGGTTTCATGGACTTTCCTCTTCCACATTAACATGACTGTTGGCATGGTCCCTGTTGGGATCATGGGTAGGCACCTGTGTTGGTCACAGTTCATGAATGTAGCTTTTCTGACATTTCTAGGAGATGCCATCTCTGTTTTCCTCTGATACATGCAGTCTGTCTGCCCTCTCTTCTGCAGTTATTCCTGAGCCTTAGGTGTATGAGTTGTCCAATTGATACATCAGTTGTAGCTGGGCACCACATAGTCACTATTTCTCTATGATTTGATCATCTGTGGTTTTCTGTAATGGCTTCTGTCTGTTACAAGTACACGTCTCTTTGATGAGGGGTGAAATCTATCAAATGTACCTCTCTAAGAACAAAGAACATTGTTGACAAGTTATAGCCATTGCACATCTTAATCTGATAATACTCGGACAATCCTAGCACAGGTAGAAATAAATTGATGAGACACAGTGGGTTTTATAAAAAGCTTATCAGTGATCAAACTGGTGCAGAATTTGATGGTTATGAAGATAGAATTGGAAAACAATTGAAACTTTACTAAAAGAACTGTGTGTCTGATGAGTTACTGGTATGTGTGTGTGTGTGTGTGAGTATGTGTGTGTGTATGTATGTGTATTCATGAGTTTGTTGCACACTTAACTCTAGATGACAATATGGTGTAAAAGAATGCTAGTAATTGTGTGTGAGTCAGTTATCTACAATTCAGCTTAATGTTCCAGGAGTACTAATGAGTACATTTTATTATATTTATTCTAGATGTGGTAAGAAAAAACAACAGTGAACAAAATTACGCAAAAATAATTTTTGCCCCTTGGAAAAGGAAACAATTGTGAGAACCATGCAATAACCAGTAAAATATTAGGGCAATTACTCTCTGTCACTGGAAGCTCTATATGTACCTATGGTTGGGAGAGATCAGGTTTCCCGGAGGGAAGTCATTTGTCCACTTTCACACAAACCGGTCTTCCAGCAAGTGATGGAGGTCCTTTGAAATTAAGTACAATTTCAAAGAATTGGCACAACCTGAAATCAATACCTGAACATGAGCAATCAACAGTTCAGAGGCCTGAGGCCAGATGGAAGCTGTTCAGAAACCAACTACTGAAGTGAAGAAAAGGAAGAAAAATAAAGTTTCTACAATCAGAAGAACACAGATGTGAATTCTCTAGTTTTAAGCATCCTCCTTTAATACAAAAAATAACCCTGAAATAGTAAAGAATTTAGGGCTTAGGCAGTTGCATTCCTTCTTCCCATAGCAGGAACATACCAACTTGCATATTCAAGAGGCCAGATGTGGCGAGAAGTGGTGCTACATATCTGCACAGTAGTCCTCTCAGGCACAAGTCATGGATTGGACCAGTGCCTCCTGGCATGATGTTGTATCACTTAGTTGAATGGGTGGTCTCTTCCTCCTGTGAGAAGGAGGCAGATCTGCTTTAACATTTTCACTTGTTGGGGTTCCATTGTATGAATTCAAGACAGGAATAGCCTTTTCTTTATCACATGATAATAAAGATGTATTCACCTAGCTTAGACTGAAGTCAAGTCGATGACTGAGATATAACCACCCTCTATTTAGTTCTCAGATGTAAATGTGAGTTTGCATTACACTTAGTAATTGTTAGGAATAGGAATATGACTTTTTAATCTTCTGGAAGTATTGCTGGTCCTGGACAGTAAATGGTTTCTTCTTATAAAGAAAACACATCAACCATTATACCGTTACTTCCAGAAAAAGCTAATCAATTCCTAATTTTCATTAATTTCTTTTTTTTTTTTTAAAGAAGTAGGTTTTAGAAAAAGCCCTGATTTTTTTTATATGTTGGGACTAGGGCATTTTTCACACAAATTATTAGCTAAAACCATAAGAATTTACACAAATTTGTCTCCTCTGCTTTAATGTAGTAATGCTAGATTTTAGGGTGCTATTATTTGAAACAATAATCCTCCTAGCATATATTGTACCTTTTGATAAGTAAAGAAAATATAACTCAAGTTGCGTTCTTGCCTGGATATTCTAAGACTATCATTAATTGACAAATGATGATTACTAGATCATGTCTTTTCATTTATGAACATAATGTCTGTGGGAGAGCATATTACTGACAGATTTTTCAGCTGACTGTTCAGTGATACATTCTAAAGAGACAAAATAGTTCTATATTCAAAGTATCTTGCTATCAAAATGGTCACTTAATTCATTTCCTCTCCATCTTTTGTGGTTCTTCTTGAGAGCATCTTGGCAATCATCTGCACTTGTACTGGTTATAATGTTTCTTCTGGGCTTTTTGCTAGCATCAGGAAATCACCTTTATTCTATGCAAACAGCTGGACTCTGTCTACAGAGCTTTCTTACAGTCCTTGTCTTCAGTCATTTTAAGGGGAATGTTTTTCTTTCCTGAAAATGCTTACTCCCTGATTGTGTGCAGTGTCATAACTGCCAAATGGATTCTTAGCAGTTTGTATCATCGTAACCACACAGATGTATACACAAATTCCTCATAAACACTACAACATCACAGGGATAACTCAGATCTTCAATTTTTGTCA
This sequence comes from Apodemus sylvaticus, assembly GCF_947179515.1. Taxonomy (NCBI): domain Eukaryota; kingdom Metazoa; phylum Chordata; class Mammalia; order Rodentia; family Muridae; genus Apodemus; species Apodemus sylvaticus. The sequence continues at coordinate 25,320,986 of NC_067486.1, read as the reverse complement.
TCACATCGAAGTCTATTAATGTGATTCCAATCAGATTTTGGAAATTTTAAAGGTATTTCTCAAGACTAGAGTTTGGTGGTGGTATCATTCTTTAAAATCAAAACAAAAATAGAAAAGAGTAAAAAGTCTCTCTTTAGCTCACTCAGTGTATACAGAAATTGTCATTATGAAAATTCATTAATATGTAAATTGCAACATTTTGATTAGCACTTGCAGACCCCTTTTGTTCAGGGGAAAAAAAAGACGGAAGGAGCTAACCAGATTGCAATAATTTACATAATAAAAACTCAGTGGTGGCAGTGCCACTGAGTAAAGGACCTAAAGAAAGCTAAAGTGTCTTTTTAAACAGCTTAATAAAATACTAGGTTCACAAAATACTAAAGGAGAGAAAATATTTTTCTTTGAACTGACAAACTCTGCTGTAGTAGGGGATCCAGAGGTCCTGGGCATCCCATGAAAAGGATGGGATTGAACACACACACACACACACACACACACACACACACACACACATCCAACCATATCAAGTATGTGTTTATATCACCATATGTAAGAAATACAAAAGAAAATATATCCACTCACTGAAGACCTAGCTATTGGTTGATGATAACTTTGGGAGGCAGGTTAGTTGTGAAAACAACTAACAGGTAAGCGATCTAAAAGGCAGGTCTTACATGGATACAAAAATTTTAGAACAAAACCAAAGAAAAAAAGCATACTAGAAAAAATTTATTTGTTGATTAATTCTGATATATCATTTTGATGAGTTTTAACTCAGCAGACAGTTTATGATTAGGTAAGAGAGAAAAATTAACCCCCAAACTGGTAACAATGTATTTGCTACTTTGATGGGTGGTTTTCTTCTAAATATATAGAAGTCACAAATGAGACTTTGGACTTTTCAGACTATTGTGTTTTATCTGTTAGCCATAGTTACATAGTCCTTTGATGTTAGGTTACTATTATATTAAGCAAAAATGAGGTTATAGTATACATAGTAATATGTTGCTATGTGGAGGTGAACTACGGAAAATTAATTAGAGTCTTTCAGAGGATTTGTGTGTGTGTGTGTGTATGTGGGTGTGTATGTGTGTATGTGTGTATGTGTATGTGTGTGTGTCTGTGTGTGTGTGTGTGTGTGTGTGTGTGAAAACACTTAGTGGCAAAAACTTCAGAGGAGGCATGAAACAGTGAGCTAGGCATGAGAATTCCAGCCAGATAAAACTATTCTTGGCACTGGTCATTTGTTTGTTGCTCAAAGGAGTCCTGGAATTGCTTTAACGGCTGATTGCCACCTAGAAGGGAGGTAGTTTGGGTCTCGATGCTTTATCTTTTGTAACATTCTTGTCTTTAGTGTCATAGCAATTAGGTTAGTTCTGGAGAAACCTATTAATCATTTCAGTTAGTGTTAAATTGCCTAAGTGTGTCGATTTGGAATCCGGAGAAGAAAATGGAAGATTAATGAGGTGCCCCTAGTTAGATGTGATAATCCAGAACTAAATGTCTGCTGGTGCCCTCCTTGTTTTACAGTGTTGACAGTGTAGATTTTAGTTGCTAAGCTCTCCCTTAATAAAACACGAAATGGTAGCACTATGGTTCAGAAATAGGAAAATTAACGAATAAAGAACGTTATAACAAAGTGGGGGTGCACAACATGATGCTGTTACACTGTTTGAACTGAAGGATTCATGAGGGTCCACGAAGAGAAGCAGGGGGTTCTCGCCTTCCCACTATTCTCTGTCTGGACACTTTTCTAAGTATAATCAGCCCATAACACGGAATGTTAAAATCTAGAACCTTCTTCCTTATTCTACTAAGTTCCTCTTCCATCCCCTCAAAGAAGAAATGCTGCATACAGAGTCTGGGAATCTGGACAAAGCCTCAAGTCCTTCTACGGCCGTGTGTTGATGTTGGATTTTTCCATCTCATTCGATCAAACTGAATCATAAACATCTTGGTCCTTACATCTTTGGTCTCTACCGTCTCATTTCATGTCTAATTCCCGCTCAGGAGATGTATTCTGCTTTTCTCTTATCAGTTATTTTCTACTACAAGTGCCCCAGTCATGATCTCCAGAAGAGGTAAAAAAAGACATCCTGTCCTTTCGCCCCAATACCCAAGCAAGATAAAATCAAAGCGCGCGCGCACACACACACACACAGGCAATTAGATACACAGGCAGACATACTTGACCCCCTATCAATGAACTAAGACACACCTTGTTGGTGTCATTGATCTAAGATCAGTCAGGGGCAGAGCAGATGGCCGTCCTTTGTTCATCCTAGCTTGATGCCTGACTTGACTCAAGCTGTCTTATGCCTAGGACTCATAAAAATCAAATCAAATCAAATCCAGACAGTGCAGCACAGGAGGAAGACAAACAAACACCTGCAGAGTCCCATGCCATCCAGAGACCTGCCCTCCAGTGCATTGCTGCATGGCCAGCCTGCAGCAGGGGCCACTACAATATATGTGTGTGTGGTGGTCAGATGGGAGAGGACGAGAAGTGGAGAAGCTTGGGCATCTTGAAGAGAAATGGAACTGGGGACTCAGGGGTGAAGAGGAGTAGCCTGCTAGGGGTGGCCAACCCTGCTACCTGGGGCCATGGTGAGGTGGCCAGATCTCCCACTTAGGGATGTGTCTGAGTCTATGACTGGTCAGTGTCAATGTCCTTGGCTCATATCACCTATGAGAATAGAGGGATGTCCCTGGTCAGAACAGCTGCCAGGGATGACATGGATGTCCAGGGTCTATGCCTAATTGCCCCCACCCCTCACTGGATGAGGCTCTCTGGAGAGACGGTATTATCTTTCACCAGCTGCAGCACTTGGAAGAATGGTTTCTGCTCCTCATGCAGGAACACAGTAGAGCTGGTCCTGGTGGGTGGTGGGTGAGCCAGCCGAAGGCGCGTGAGTTTGGGAGAGCTGACCTTGTCACGTACTCGTCTGCCGAGGAATAGCATGGATGCAGAGGTGACGCCATCACAGCCACCTCCAGCATTTGAGACAGCTGCCCACAGAGTCCTGAGCTCAGGAGAGCTATCACTGTACCTCACCATCAGTAGAACTGGGGAGAGCAGGCCCTGAACCTCTTTTGGACAACACAGCAGCACTAAACAAGGATTACAAGTGTGCCAACCCTTGGGGAATGAGAGCATAGGAGAGCTGGTGCTACCATTCATCTGCTGTGAAATGGCATGGGTGCAGGGGTGATTCCTCCTTTGCCCCTCATCACCTGTGGCAGTCAGGAGAGATGGCCCCAGGGTCATGACAGCGGAAGAGCTATCCCTGACCCCTACCAACTGCAGCACTAGGGAGAGAGGGCCTTGCATCTTACCTGGGCAACACAGTAGCATTGGCCCTTGTGGAGGCTACAGAAGTGTATTGGCTCCTTTACTCCTCTGCTGTGAGGTAGCCTGGGGGAACTGGGGGGCAGGGGCATACCCTCTGTTCCCTCAACCCTCGCCACCTGAGGCCGTCTAAAGAGCTGAGAGTAAGGAGAGCAGGTGAGCTACCTTGCCCCTTCACTGGTTGCATCACTCCAGAGAGCAGGCCTTGCCCTTCCCCTGGATAATACAATGAATGTAGTTGGTCTTGATGGCAAACACACAGGGGAGCCATGCCCCAAGGCGTGAGAGCAGGGGAGCTGTCCCAGAGCTGCTATACTTTGGAGAATGGGTCCCAAATCTTGACTGGACAGCATGGTAGAGTTGAGTCTGGTGGTCTAGATGTGGGTGAGCCAGACCGAAGGCACGAGATCAGGAAAGCTGACCCTTCCTAGGGTGGCATTGGGGGCAGGGCGGTCTACTGGGGCAGTGCTGCAGAGCTAGCCCTGGTGGTGTGGATAGGGGAGAGCCGGTGAGCTAATCAGCTCAGCTACCACCTAGGCTGAGATCCAGGGCTCTGATTGGGCCTCCTGCAAGTACGTATCATCCATTGAGTTGTTGGGGCATGTGGCAAGGACAGTCCTGCTATTCCAAAGCTGTAGGAGCTCCATGACACAGAGTAACCATAGGAAAAACAGGAGGAGTCCAGATGAAGGTCCAATGTGGATGGAGTCACAGAAGCCAGAGATTGCTCACAAGAAAAATGGCTCACTGCAATGAACCTTGCAAGTCAAGATGTGTAGACAGAAGGACATATTGAACAGTAACTCACAGTGGGACTTCCAGGATGAGATGATTATTGTACTTTCTTTTTTGAGTGTTTTATTTTGATTTGTTTTTGGTTTGTTGTTGTAGTTGTTTACTTGCTTGTATGTATTTTTGTTTAGGGGAGAAATTGTAAGGGTGAATGAAGGGTGTATACAGGGATCAGGGATATAACTAGGACTGGGGTACATAATGTGAAACTCACAAAGAATCAACCAAAAGTTAAAAAAAAAATCATACAGCTTTCTTTTTTAATTCAATTCAGTTCAATTTAATTTAATTTTTTTATTTTCTATATTCTTTGTTTACATTCCAAATGATTTCCCCTTTCCGGGTTTGCTCCTCCCCATAAGTCCCATAAGCCCTTTTCTCCCTGCCCTTTCCCCAATCAACCCCTTCCCACTTCTCTGTCCTGGTAATCCCCTATATTGATGTATCAAGCATTTCCAGGACCAGGGCCCTCTCCTTCCTTCTTCTTGGGAAAGATTTGATATGTAAATTGAGTCTTGGGTATTCAGAACATCTGGGCTAATATCCACTTATCAGTGACTGTATTCCATGTGTGTTTTTTGTGAATGGGTTACCTCACTTTTTTTTTTCCAGTTCCAACCATTTGCCTACGAATTTCATAATCCATTGTTTTTAATAGCTGAGTAGCAATCTATTGTGTAAATATACCATATTTTATGTATCCATTCCTCCATTGAGGGACACCTGGGTTCTTTCCAGCTTCTGGCTATTATAAATAAGGCTGCTATGAACATTGTGGAGCATGTGATCTTATTGCATGCTGGGGAATCCTCTGGGTATATGCCCAGGAGTGGTATAGCAGGGTCCTCTGGAAGGGTCATGCCCAGTTTTCTGAGGAACTGCCAGACTGATTTCCAGAGTGCTTGTACCAGCTTGCAATTCCACCAGCAGTGGAGGAGTGTTCCTCTTTCTCCACATCCTTGCCAGTAGCTACTATCTCCTGAGTTTTTAATCTTAACCATTCTGACTGGTGTGAGGTGAAATCTCAGGGTTGTTTTGATTTGCATTTCCCTAATGACTAATGATGCTAAACATTTCTTAAGGTGCTCTCATCCATTCAAAATTCTTCAGGTGAAAATTCTTTTTTTAGCTCTGTACCCCATTTTTTAATAGGGTTATTTGTCTTTCTGGGGTCTAACTTCTTGAGTTCTTTGTATATATTGGATATTAGCCCTCTGGCAGATGTAGGGTTGGTGAAAATCTTTTCCCAATTTGTTGGTTGCCATTTTGTCCTTTTGACAGTGTCCTTTGCCTTACAGAAACTTTGTAATTTTATGAGGTCCCATTTGTCAATTCTTGATCTTAGAGCATAAGCTATTGGTGTTCTGTTCAGGAACTTTTCCCATGTGCCCATATGCTCAATGCTCTTCCCAAGTTTCTTTTCTCTTAGTTTTAGTGTGTCTAGTTTTATGTGGAGGTCCTTGATCCATTTGGAGTTGAGCTTAGTGCAAGGAGATACGAATGGCTGATTTACATTTTTTTGCATGCTGACCTCCAGTTGAACCAGCACCATTTGTTGAAAAGGCTATCTTTTTAAGATGCTTCTCCACCATCCGAAGTTCTTCAGGTGAGAATTCTTTGTTTAACTCTGTACCCCATTTTTTAATAGGGTTGTTTGGCTTTCTGGAGTCTAACTTCTTGAGTTCTTTATATATATTGTATATTAGCCCTCTATCTGATGTAGGATTGGTGAAGATCTTTTCCCAATTTGTTGGTTGCCGATTTGTCCTTTTGATGGTGTCCTTTGTCTTACAGAAACTTTGTAATTTTATGAGGTCCCATTTGTCAATTCTTGATCTTAGAGCATACGCTATTGGTGTTCTGTTCAGAAACTTTCTCCCTGTACCGATGTCCTCAAGGGTCTTCCCCAGTTTCTTTTCTATTAGCTTCAGAGTGTCTGGCTTTATGTGGAGGTCCTTGATCCATTTGGATTTGAGCTTAGTACAAGGAGACAAGGATGGATCAATTCGCATTCTTCTGCATGTTGACCTCCAGTTGAACCAGCACCATTTGTTGAAAAGGCTATCTTTTTTCCACTGGATGGTTTTAGCTCCTTTGTCAAAGATCAGGTGACCATAGGTGTGTGGGTTCATTTCTGGGTCTTCACTTCTATTTCATTGGTCCACTTGTCTATCACTGTACGAATACCATGCAGTTTTTAACACTATTGCTCTGTAGTATTGCTTGAAGTCAGGGATACTGATTCCCCCAGAATTTCTTTTGTTGGTGAGAATAGTTTTAGCTATCCTGGGTTTCTTGTTATTCCAGATGAATTTGAGAATTGCTTTTTCTAACTCTGTGAAGAACTGAGTTGGGATTTTGATGGGGATTGCATTGAATCTGTATATTGCTTTTGGCAAGATGGCCATTTTTACTATATTAATCCTGCCAGTCCACGAGCATGGAAGATTTTCCCATTTTCTGAGGTCTTCTTCAATTTCCTTCTTCAGAGACCTGAAGTTCTTGTCATACAGATCTTTCACTTGTTTGGTTAGAGTCACACCACAGGGGACCAGGTCTTAAAGTACACAGGCCTAAGTTTAATATCTTACAAATCATAACTATGTACAACAGATGTAAGGTAGTGTGGCTGTTTGAGCTCTAAAGAGTTACTCTTGTGTCTTTCCACACTCACAGTCTGGGAAATGGTGATTCTAAAGACTGCCTCTTTTTTTTTCCTATTTTTTTTTAATTCGATATATTTTTTATTTACATTTCAAATGATTTTCCCTTTTCTAGCCCCCCAGTCCCCGAAAGTCCCATAAGCCCCCTTCTCTCCCTCTGTCCTCCCACCCACCCCTTCCCACTTCCCTGTTCTGGTTTTGCCCTATACTGCTTAAAGACTGCCTCTTGATGAATCATGTCCCTGCAAGGCTACCTAAGAGCCACTTGGAGTCTGAGTCTATCATCTCTGTTTAGGAGCAATATTACGAATACAGCTAGATTATTGTCTTAGGGTTTTACTGCTGTGAACTGACACCATGGCCAAGGTAAGTCTTAGAAAGGACAACATTTAATTGGGGCCGACTTACAAGTTCAGAGGTTCAGTCTGTTATCATCAAGGCGGGAACATGGCAAGGTCCAGGCAGATGTGAGGCTGGAGGTGCTGAGAGTTCCACTTCTTGTTCAGAAGGCAGCTAGGAGAAGACTGATTTCCAGGCAGCTAGGATAAGGGTCTTAAGTCCTACGCACACAGTGACTTCTTCCAACAAGACCACATGTACTACAATAAGGCCACACCTCCTAATAGTGCCACTCCCTGGGCCAAACATATACAAACCACAATGATTCTGTTTTTTCTACTCTCAGAGAGGTTTGATAATTCTCTTATACCAAAGATTTCTCAGGGCTAATCCCTACATTTGGAGTTAATATATTTACCTCTCTTTGGAGAGTTAAATATATATAGTTCTCCTGGGATACATAGAAATATTAAAAAACATAGAGATTTTGAAGAATTTTCTCAAACAAGTTGGGAAGACTGTGCCCTCAGTTGGCTTCCCCTAAAGTTGTGCCATAACCAAACAAGTGATCGAAAAGTAACAGCGTATTCTTTTTCTTTTTTTAACATAAAAGGACATCACACTTTCTTGAAAAAATAAAGTATAAATGAAATAGTCCACCATGGGGAAGACACAACACAGATTAAGTAAAGAAAATGAGACCTTATAGAAAGGTGGCTGATGAAACTCTCAGACCACTCACCTTTCCCAGTGTTTTTGACATCTTAGACATAGCTCAACTCTGAAAGACAGTTTGTTCAGAGGAAATTACTTATGGCATGCATGGCTTTTTAAAAGGTAAATCAAGTAAAGAAATGAATAAAATCCTTAGCTATTCCAATGTTTTAAGGGACTTTGTACATAGATCAATTGCTAATCTGCAGTCAAATGATATAAATATAAAAGTGTAAAAATATTCATGTACTTTTAGAAAAATTTGATAGACTAAATTTGGTTCCCTTTATACTTTTCTATCTATTCAAAAAGAAAGTTCAATAAAAGTACTTATAAAACCCAATCACAAGTCCAAAGGAAAACAATCAACAAAACAAATGATACATTCTTTTCTCTGAATGGTGAAATATTTTCCCCATATGTATAGTTATGATGGCATTAACAGGATACATGTTTTGGGTTTAACATTCATTGTGCATGTATGAAACGATGTCATTTATGATAATTGTATGTACATTGAGTATCTTAAAAGCAGGGATTGTGTTATTTTCTACATCTCTGCTCAAAAATCTATGTATTCTTTTGGAAACATAGGTTCTTGAAAGAGTGAAAGGCGCCAAGTTATAATTTTAAATCAATATTTTTAGAATATGAAGCCATAAAGACAAAATAGAGGAATTGGATCAGCCAGTCAAGGTCAATGGCTAATTAAAAAATTGTGAAAGGACCATGTAATAATTTTGGGATTCAATAAAAAGGAAAAACCTATGAATTATAAGCAATAATAAAAAGGAGAAATTCATGCAAAAAGCATAGAAAATGTTATAATAAAATTCAATTAATACTTTGTGAAGACCAAGCTATAAATTATTACACACTTTAAGCAATTTGTAAGGTTTTTCTATTATAGCAAAAAGTATGTATGAGCTAAAAATTAAAAATATAAATGTGAGTATTTTTGATAATTGTGCTGTCCAATTTCATGTCAACCTGACGCAGATAGAGTCATTTTAGAAGTAGGAACTACAATTAAGAAAATATCTTTGTAAGATTAGGCCATATGAAGGACTGTGCCCAGTGGTGGTGGCACATGCCTTTAATCCCAGCACTTGGGAGGCAGAGAGAGGTATGTGGATTTCTGAGTTCGAGGCCAGCCTGGTCTACAGAGTGTGTCCTAGGACAGCCAGGGCTACACAAGAAACCTTGAGGGATTATTGGACTTATGGGGAGGGGGGAATAGGGAAAGGGAAAATCATTTGGAATGTAAACAAAGAATATAGAAAATAATAAAAAGAAAGAAAGACAGACAGACAGACTGTAGGGCATTTTCTTAGTAATTGCTGTAGAAAGGCCCAGCCCATTGTAGGTGATTGGAATTGGTTCTGGAGTTGGTCCTTGGTTCTATAAGAATGCTGGCTGAGCAAGTTGTGAGAAACAAGTCAGTCAGCAGCACTGCTCCATGTCCTCTGCATTGGCTCTTGACTTCAGGGTTCTGCCATCTGAGTTCCTGTCCTTATTTCCTTCAATGATGAACAGTGAAGCATAAGTGTAGCCAAATAGACCAATTCCTCCCCAAGTTGCTTTGGTCATGGTGTTTCATCATAGCAATAAAACCCTAAGTAAGACAGTATCAAATCTTCTCCCTTAACTTCTCTCTGTATATCTAGTCTTCCAGAGTGCTTTGGTAATGGTCCATCAGGGAAGTACAGATCTACTTTTCTGTGTAGGGAAAGAAAAAATAGTCTTTTTCCTTTACATACTTTATGTGCATTGACTAGATCTCTAAAAATCAGACTTTTCCAAAGGTAAATTAAAACAAAGAAAATAAGAAGTTTATAACAGGAACATCATGTACACACTCAGTATATTGACACGATTTCAACTATTATCTCATCTAAGCAAGCATAATTTCCCAGAGAAACAAGGTTTCTAGGGCAATACTGTGTAAACTGTCTGGTGGAGCTAAAGGTTGGTTTTTGATAGAGCTAAAGTTTGGCTTTGATAGGGCATTCTCTGGGATGTTCATGGGATCAAGAAGCGGATAGATTTGTGTCCTCTGGTTAAGAGTTGCTGCCTTTCCCAGAAGAGAATGAGAGTGCAGAGTTTTCTTACATCTTTCATTTGTTTTTTTGTTTGTTTGTTTGTTTTTATGGTTGTTGCTCAGAACATTTCCCATTCTAGAAAGCATACTTTGCACCAGCACACTCTGATCTGTTAAGTTCTTACTAAGGCAAGGTAGAAACTAGAGAAGATCATAAGGTATAAGAGAAAAGGAAGCTTTTCCTGTCTGGACTCTGGTGAAGAACTCTTCATGGCAAGCTTGAGTCAAGAATTCCACATAGTTAACAGTGTTCTCTGTGAAGGTCGCTGACATAGAAGCAATATCTGTTTTATGCAGACATCCTTTCACAAAAGAATGTTAAATAACAACATACCAGGTTCGAGACCTCTGTGGATCTGGCCTCTAGTATAGCTTTACTCCTGTTTTTCAATGTTTTGTGAATTCTATACAGATGACTATTAACTTCTGTCTAACTTTCTAGATGGCTGTGTTCTAGGGATTTACCTTAGCTGCAATTTTGAAAGGAGCATCTTGGGACCACATTGTGATCACTGAAGGATGTAAATGTAGAACCTACCAAAACACTAAGTGGCTACTATAAATGCAATGAAGTACAACTTTAAATTGAAAGCCCGTACCTGGGCCTTCCTAGGTGACACTCAGGATCAATGAGGCTTCTACAATGGCCTTTATGATAATAGGCCATTGTTAAAAGGCTAGGAGTATATCCAGTGTGTGTGTGTATGTGTGTGTGTGTGTATGTATGCTTGTGTGTGTGCGTGTATGTTTGTGTGTGTGTGTGTGTGTTTGCTTGTGAGTGTGTGTGTTTGCTTGCTCTTTTACAGATCATGCTTCTCTTAACTCCTCTGTGCTTATATCTACAATAAAAAAATAGCCTTCTAATAAACCCTAGCTCTGCCTTGAATTGGCACCTTCTGAAATTTTTTTCTGAAGTGAAGCCAAGGATTTGCTCTTCCCTGAATAGAGGTTGCTATAGGATGAAGGAACTAATCAGGCTGCTGGTGGGACTTCTGAGTTTGTCTTTTTGCACAGGGTACTGATAATGCCAGAGCCTTTTTTTCTTCTTGATCTTTTAAATTTGTTGATCCAATGAGAGGAGGAGGGCATTTTATGAGGTATTTCATAGTATTTTTTCTTAATTTACAGGTATGTTAGTTTCTAGGTTATTTTCATCATTGATAATTATGTATTATAGATTTCTAGACAGTAATTTAACCATGACACTTGTCTGTTCTCTGAGTAAATTTTCTCTAGAACAGAATGCAAAAAAAAAAAAAACTGTGACAAACACTTTGCTAAAATTTGAATTGTATATGCTCTATGCTAGAGAAAAGGAACACAGCGTATACTAAAAATTCCGCAGGTAGAAAGCGATAGATAGGAAAGTCCAAGGGTAGAAGTATCGGTGGCGTGCATGAGCTGGTGCCATTTGCAAAACTTCCCAAGGAACAGATGTGAAATGATGTCTGGAGTGCATGCCTTTGCTGTTGACTGAAGCATAGAGGAAGGTGCGCGGAACCATTGAAGACTAGGTTCAGTCATGCTGGAGACAGTAGGGCGTGTGGAGAGAATCAACACATTTTTGAATTGACTGATAGAACTTGTTAAAGCTGGTCTAAGAAAATGAAATCATTAAGTTTCACTACACTGTAAATACTGGAGGAGTCAACAGTTTCTCACAGGTCAGTAATAATATTCCTGGAGGATCATATTGGGTGTATTGTGATGGGAAAAGGCTGTCCGGCTAGATAAGCATAGCAGTTCAGAACTCAAAACCTACATCCAGAATAAAGGTCGCTGTAAATAAATTATTGATCTTGAAATACAGGCATATAATTTTGCTCGCTGAGACCGGAGAACTAGCTCAGTGTATAAAATGCCTTATGTGAATGCACAAAGGCATGAGTTCAGCCTTTGGTAACTCTGTAAAAGCTGGCTGTGGAGCCTGCATCTGCGACTCCTGGAGCTAGGGAATTTAGAGATGGCTGGCATTCCAGGGCAAACTGGCTAACCAGCCTGGCTAAACTGATAAGCTCCAGGTTCAGTGAAAGAGCCTATTTCAAGATGTAAGTTGGAGATGGATTAGGAAAGACATCTGATGGTGACCTCTGACCTCTACACAAACAGGTACACACACACACACACACACAAAACTGGATGTACTCCTAGCCTTTTAATAATGCCTATTATAGAGGTCATTGACCCTGAGTGTCATGGCCAATATTTTGATAACAAAAGACAAGCTAACAAGAGAAAACCATAGCATGTTTTTTTTTTTTAAATTAGATTATATATTCAAGAGCTTAGGAAAATTCTAAAGGAGGAGAAAGATGTTATATTCGTTATGCATTCGCTATAACATATATTTTATATTATATCAAGAAATCATTCTATCAAAATGAGTACACTTGATTGTAATTGATTTAGGATAAAACTTTTTTTTTGATGAAAATAAAAAAAACAACATGGAATGTTCATTTAGAAACAGGAGCGGCAGCTGTTTGTAAGTGTATGCTTAGCACCTCTGTGTTCATGACACTCAGAAGTGGGAAACCGACCCTTAAAAGGACAAAAGTGAATGCTTTTAAATGGATCACTTCCTTCAATAGGGAATAAAACATAGCGCACAGGAAGACGGGCTGCCTGATGATTTGATGGATGAACTTGGATGAAGGACCATTTAATTAGGGACTGACTATGATACATGTATTCAACATCATTCGTTACATAGTCACAATTTTATAACCTTATCGTTCTTCTACTTGTGGGATCTGTATAGAGAACTTTTCCTCATTTCTTTTTCCACATCCTGTCCCCTCTATGTGTGTACATAAGTACACATATGCGAGAACATCAAGTTTGGGTGTTGTTCCTGAGGCAAATTGTTCACCTTCTGTGAATTTTTTTGGTGTCATTTTAATTTTTTGTTTTTAATTAAAATATAAGTCCTTATTTACCTCCTCCTCCCTCCTCCCTCCAAACTTTTCTATGTTCCCACTTAATGCCTTATAAATTCATGGCCTCTTTTTTTTGTTGCATATATATATATTATATATATATGTATAAAGTATAATATACTATATATGTATATATGTATGTAAAATATGTATACATAAGTATATAATTACAACCTGCTAAGTCTGTTTGATGTTTCTTGTGTATAAGTTCAAGGCGGACTACTTGATATCGGATGACCAACTAGGGAACTCATCCTTGGGAAAGAATAACCCTTCTCTCAGCAGTCATTAGTTGCCTATAGTTCTTTGTCTAGGGATGTAACCTTGTGAGATTTCCCCTTTCTGTGTTAGCACTTCTTTTGTCATTGCTCAGGTCTTGTTTAGGCAGCCAGACTGTTGAGGGTTCATTTCCAAGAGATACACCTTACAAAAGACATCCTGGTCCTTTGGCTCTCATAATTTCTGACTTCTTTTCTGTGATGTTCCTTTGGCCTTGGGTGTAGGAGTTGTGTTTTGGGATGTATTCACTAGCGCTGGGCATCCCACAATCATTTGCTTCCTGTACTTTGACCAGTTGTGATCTTCTGTAATGTGATCTTCTTTAGTTGCAAGGAGAAACTTCCTTAATGATGGATGAGGGATACAGTTATCTGTGGGTGTAAAGGTGAGTATGTAGAAGTAGGTTAGGAATTATACCGTTCAGTAAAGTAGAGGGAATAGGCTGTTGTCTAAGATCCATGACCTCACTAGTCTTGAATAGTCCCTAGATTTCTAATACTATGCACAATTTTCTTCCTCTTGAGGACCTTCAATATATAACTCTATATTATTGAATTATGTTATATGACCTATAATATAACTCAAGTATAATTTAACTAGCGATCTTCTGGTTACCACCAAGATATGTGTGCCACGATTACACCTTTATGAATATGCTGCAGTGCCGGGTGGTGTTGTGGTCCATGAGTCTTGCAACTGGATAGGACTATTGATTGTTTTCTTGCCTTCCAAGCTTATATTGGTACCTTCCCGTAATCAACAGTCCTCTGGGTAGCGGTTTTCACCTAAGATTCAAGTTATAGTTCCTAGTCCTGAGTTTGAAGTACTAGGTATCTTCATCATCAGACACTAACTTTTTTTTTTTTTTTTGAGACATGGTCTCTCACAGTTACTTCCCCTCCTTAAACTCAAACTAATATTTTGATCTATGTTATTTCCACTTTTAATGTGCTAATGAAAAAAGAAAAGGTATCTGTGTGAAGCCTGGCTACCTCAGGGTTTGTCACTCCGGGTGTTCAGTAGTGAATATTTGCTTCCTTCTTTGCTGTGTCCCAATTGAGGCAATTTCCAGTTACCATTAATGTTACTTAAAACCTAGCAAGTTTGGTTACTATCATTCTAGCTTAAAGGAAAAATGGTCTTGGAAAGAATTTTGATTCTGTTAACTTTCTGCTAGAACATTTGAAAACGACTCAGATGTCAAGTGAGATGGCTTGATTTAATGAAATTCTGGGCACACATTGCCAGGGTTCTGTTCTCTCCCCTGTTAAGCTCTTAGGCAGGGAGATGGCTGCTCAGGCATAATTCATGGATGGCACAGAATGTTGGTAGCTGCATTTAGTGATTTACTGGTTTGGGTCCTCTTTGTTGAAGTCTGCATAAAATGACAGTACTGTTTTTTTCTTTTTCCTCTTGCTCTTCCTTCCTTCCTTCCTTCCTTCCTTCCTTCTTTCTTTCCTTCTTTCCTTCTTTCCTTCTTTCCTTCTTTCCTTCTTTCTTTCTTTCTTTCTTTCTTTCTTTCTTTCTTTCTTTCTTTCTTTCTTTCTTTCTTTCTTTCTTTCTTTCTTTCTTTCTTTCTTTCTTTCTTTCTTTCTTTCTTTCCTTTCTTTCCCCTTAGATTGTTCTGGCCATAACAAATGCAAGTTATCCAGTGCAAATATCTGCCAGTGAGAGTCATGAATGCCATTAACGAATTGGATTCAAAAGCAATGCTTAAGTTTGGCTTGAATAACGAAAAAACAATCAGGATTTTATTGTCAGTATGCCTCAGCTTGGGAGATGCCATTGCTTTCTCTCCACTAGCAGTTGGTTGTTAGTACAACAGAGGAAAATGAGGTGAAGGGTTTATAAGTCTGTTACCCCTACCCCTGATGACCTAACAAAAGGAAAACATTAAAAAAAACTAAATTGCAGTAAGAATCCATGGGCTTTCTTTCCTATTTTCCCAGGAATGCTGGCTGTACCTCCTGGCTCCTGGTACTTCCATCTTTATCCTTTGCTTATTCGTCCGTCTTCTGCCCTCTCCCTCCCCTGGCAGTAAGCTGGCAGAGTACAGTTTCCTATGTAATTACGCATTGGTTTCTTGTCTTTTCCCGTGGTTAGAAAAAAAAAAGGAAACACAAAATTATTCCCTCGCAGGTGGTGACAGATTTTTCTACAAAGCAACGATCAGTGTGACAAGATAGGAAAGTTTTCTTCCCCCCTCACTTTTCTTTTTTTCCCTCTCTCTTTGTTTTAAAGCAAGAGAATCAAGACTTTGGGCCTTTAGTGAATATATTAGGTTGGCTGGCAGAACAATATATCAAGGGCGCCAAACCAGTGTAAAGACTCAGTCCATAACCTCTAATCTACAGACATGAACTCTATTATTTTCCATTAAAATTAGAGGTTTCCAAATTGTAACAGATGTCCTTAATAGACATGTCTTCTTACAGGGGAACATTAGGTAAATGAAAACTGAACCTAGTGTTTTAACTAGCACTTCATCATAATACAAAGCTCTGTGGCTAGATCTGGCATGTTGAGCTCAAATTACAGAAGAAAGCCTTTACTTGATTTGCATTAATTGATTCATCAGCAATTTTTCTAAATTGTAGTGAATATGGAGTAGTGGGAATTGGGGAAAAAATACTCAAAACCCATTTCCTCCAAGAAAACAATATTTGACAATCTCATAACTCATAGGGATTATATAGTGTGCTGCAACCTCAGAAATAGTTCAGTTAACTGCTACGAGAAAAGATACGGGGCAGAAATCTTTTAAGAAAGCAATAGTGAAAACAATACTAGGAGAATGAGGACAAACGACTGGACATGAGAGAGTTTTATGAGTTTTTATGAGTATATCAAAACAAAGATGATGTGCGTGCATACAACAGTTACACTAAAAACCCAAAAGTGGACGAAAACCAGAAGACCAATGTGCTTTGCTGAAGCCATTGACTTAACGTTCATCACGTACAGAGCTTGGAAATCTTAGCTGTAACCCGAGTGAATAAAAGTTGGCTAGACAGTCTGAAAAATGAACTACTGTTCCTACATTTCTCAGATTATAGGGCCAACTATTACCCTCAAAACTGGAGAGACGGGCAGGCAGAAATCCATGCACTGAAGTTTCCATAGAAGTCAAGTCTCAGGAGAGACTTGAACTGCAATAGATGAACTTCTGGGGCTCGGTGTGAGCAAGTGTGAGTCTGAAGTGCTCCCTGGGACCCAGTCTGTAAAGGACAGTTGACTAATTTTTACATTTAAGAACACAGCCAGTTTCTCAGGGTGAATATGAACAAAAACTCATTACATGCTAGGAAAGGGGAGAGAGAAACCATTTTGTGGGAGATGGGAAATGGGAGATGATGGGAGATGGGAGATGGGAGATGGGAGATGATGGGAGAAGGAGAGGGAGGAGCAAAGACAGAGAGAGATAGAGAGAAGTAGGGGAGGAGTGAGGGGGAGAAGAAGAAGAATATGAAGAAGATGAGAGAGAGAGAGAGAGAGAGAGCAAGAGAGAGAGAGAGAGACAGAGAGAGACAGAGAGACAGAGAGAGATTTGGGAGATATTTATAGACTTATGTGTGATTAGTACTCATAGTTTTGTCTGCCAATTACAGGCCCTGATATTTATTCAAAGTAGCTGAAAATTCACTTTTTCCTAGAACACTGCAAATGAGTGTTGATAGCAGCTTTAACATCCTAATTGTAGATATTTGCCATAATGCTTAAAGTTTGGTAGCAGCTGAAATTATTCCTTAGAAGTTCATTGATGAAAGACAGGATAAATTGTTCCTGGAACAATATATGCTTAGTATCTGGCAGAGGGTGTTTTCAGCTCTGTGTCTATCTCCTGTGTTCAGTTAATATAGAACACAAAGGTGAGGATGCTGAGGTGGTGGTAGGGGTAGACCTAGATTGTCATATGTGTCAGGTACCTATTGGCCCTTGTTTTCACAGGGCCAGAAGGAGTTAATTGGCTTTCTTGGGACAAGAACACGTGGAGGATGAAAGTGAAGTTTTGGAAGGTTTATTTCTGTAAAGGTTGTTATGCCTACTATCATCCAAGTGAATTCAGTCTGGATAATACATCATTAAGATTTGCTGTGTAAGAAATGTAACCCTAAGATTTGCATGGCGTTGACCTACAGGATTTCAATAAGTTTTCCATTTCTTAGATGTTTCATTTCAACAGCCTTAGCTGAGTCTCTGTTCTTTTAACTAAGCTTTGTAATGACCTTCATATCTTGGTGGCTTCCTTAATAATGAGTTGAGCAAATGTCTTGACATATGTTTATTTAATATCTGCGTGGTAGTTACATTTGTAGTTATCTAAAAGGTATTCTCAAATGCTTTCTTTACCTGCCCACACCTCCCAAACTAGGGTGGTTTACAAAGCTCTATATTGTACCATGGACTGTGGCTGGTTGATTTACCTATTTTACATGGAACCATAACTTTCATTTTTCTGACTTTCTGCTACAGTAGAAATCAAAACCACAATGATGAGAATGATTAGCATCTACTTGGCATCCATTGTGAAAAAAACCCCAACAACCTATATAAATTATATTCTTTATTCCTTACATATCTAAGCTGGGCGTTAATGTTACCACCACTTTATTCTCATCATCACTGACCATTATTGTGGTGATATTGGTTTAATATGAAATCTCTCTCTGCCTGGCATCTTTCAGAGTGATGGTCCTCTCCCTCTTCATCCGTTTTCCAGTCTTATTGGGGTGAACCAATCACTATTCTGACGGAAGGTCTGAGAGAAAATGTCTCCTGTCTGTGGTCAGGCAGGCAGTACCTTTTGAAATGCTTCCAGAGATGGAAGAGTGAACACTGTGATTTTTCCCATGGCTGGAATTTCTTTCCTGGCCCAAACATCAATGTCTCTCTGTAGCTTTCTATGTGGTTTCCATATTGCATGTGTATGAGCAATTATTTTTCTGGAGGAATGTACTTCCTACTTATTTTATATTAACCAGAAGTTATGAGAAGCTAACATTTATCACTGACTATATTTTGAATCTGTTCTTCATATCATTTAAAAAATGAAGTACATAAAAAAATTTTGGTTAGTTATAGGATTTCACAGTAGATATAGATAATGCTCCTACTTGATTATTGAGAATTGTTACTTGCTAATTGAAGAAACTGTTAGTGTCCTATGCCAAGACTGTCTTTTGTCCATTAGAGTAGCAAGTGCCTAATAAAAGTACATATGTAAGCATGTGTGTGTATGTGTGCATATGTACATGCATGTGTGCATGTGTGTGTGTGTACATGTGTACCTGTGTGCATGCATATGTGTGTGTGTGTGTCCATGAGTGTATGTTTCCTGGGAAATACTGAAGATGCTTCAGGGTCCTGTAAGGTAAGTGAGACACAAGTTATATTAAAACCGAGCCATAAGGGTTCATGTAAAGGCACCTGCCACCAAACCTGGTGACATAAGTTGGATTTCTAAAGCCCACATTGTGGAGAGACAGGATTTTCAAATTTTCCTTCCAATAAGATAGGTGCATGTCCTCACATGTACGGCCATTTTGCCTGCATGTATGTATGTGTATCATGTGTGCTTGGTGTCCACAGAGACCAGAAGAGGCCATCAGATATGCTGAAACTTGAGTTATAGATGGGTGCAAGCTGCCAACTGTGTGTACGAAATCAATCCTTAGCTGTTCAGGAAGTGCAAAACCGTGCTTTCAGCTGCTGACCCATGTCTGCACCCCAACCCCAACAGTCTCACGATTCACACATCAGTATGTTTACCAAATCCACTGATGGGGACAGAGGGTAGATGGGTTAGAGCAAAGCAAGGAAAACACTGCTTTAGCTTCTAGATGCTACCTCACGCCCGCCCTTCAGCTTTGTGTGGGTAGAACCTAGGGGTCAGCATGCTGAGTTAACACATTCCCTGTTAGTCAAGAGGGATACTGGCTCAAATGCAGAGGTGGCAATAAATGGCAAGAAAAGGAATTAAAGATGGCACAAACAGGATTTTGGCATTCAATCTTCAACATTGCAACCCTCCAGAGTTGGGAGTTCTAATTAATCCATATGTCTGCGGCAACTTCAGCGTGTATGCCTCCTTTGCTGGAAAGTTCAGCTCACGGCACACTTCTGGTTCAACCTTTGAAATGATTACCTTAATTCTCTTGTCAACTGTTTGAAGTCTGCTTTTGCTACTTGTACTGAGTGTGATTTATTTGTCAATTTTTGTTTGTTGTGCGGACTTATGAAGAGTTTGCTAATATTTTAGCAAAGGAAAGTTGTGATATCTTTATTAACCAAGTGTTCCACATTAGAACATAGGTGGTCTTGGATCCCAGGGCCTTCTAGACATTGGGAGTACTCTTCGGTCCACTCTAAATCATCTGTGAGGTGGGAAGTGAGAGTCTAATAAAAACAAACTGTAATCTCCACCATTTACAACTTGGCTGTCTCACTCTGGAGCTCAAAGCAGAGGATCAATAGATACTTGATTGATAAGTGAACAAATGATAAATATACAGAGCATCCATTATCCTTTATGAAGAAGAGTAAATGTGATTTAACCTCTCTACCAACTGAACTGCTGAATAAAAAAATAAAAATAAAAAAGTCAATTAAAGGACCGCTTGAACCATCTGAGTGCCAAACCACACCTCCTTTTTACTTTGAAAGGCTTCACAAAAGGTGGCGACCCCAGGATAATTAGCATTTTTTGTTGCCACCTAATTGGTTTCAAGTGCCTTGCATACACCTAGAGAGAGTGAATCAGCTACCCTTTTAATTTCCTTTTCAATCCCATTATGAGTTAAGAGAATGCAAGTGAATGAACGTTAGAGAGACTCTCAGACTTCCTGCCCCAGCTTTTAGAAACCAAACTAAAATGCTCAATAGTCATGCAATCTTTGGGTTCTGAAGCTTTTATTGAGGTGTGTGTGAGTGTGCTTCTGTTTATGTTATTGAGTGTCTCTGCATTTATGTGTTTATATGACTTGTGTCTATGTCTGGATGTGTGTGACTTTGTATATATATCTATTATTCACTAAATCCATATAAGATTGATTAAATGTTTTAGAGCTCCCCATTCCTCCCTGCCCTCAAAGCATAAAGACTTGATTTAGATAAAGATTTTTGTTCACTTAGTTTCAGATAACTGTGAAAAACCATAGTGGACTGATTAATTAATCATGAGTTCAATAATCTAAGTCTGTGATTTCTTGCTAAGTAGCTATGGCACCAGGCTTATAGAGATCAAAATAATTTGGTCCAATAGATGTGTTTTATGTATTTCTTTATCAGAATGGGAACGATTGAAACATAATTTTTGAAGTTCCAAGAATTGTCACACTGAGCCTCATCCCTAATGAACATGTTCCCTGGCATTAAGCTGCATTCTCAAGGTTTTATTGACTATTGTATGAGACTGGGATATTATATATAGTATAAAAATATTTTGGGAAAATTACATATAGAAAACTAATGTATTTATAAATGAGAATTAGGGTTCAAAATGGATGAATATTGATGTCGGTGTGTTTCAAAATAATTTGTTTATTTTGTAATATGTATTCAATGATCACTTAATTTACTTGGTTCATCCTTTTTATGATATTTAAATTATGATTAGCTTGCAAATCCCCTTAGTATGTCATACAATCACTATGTTACTTTTCCCCTTTAAACTAGGAATTCCTTTTACCAATTTAGCCAGTTGAGAGGGAGAGGGCTATTTCAGGCCTTCTATATTTATTGGCACACATATTATTTTCTTTCGAGGTTGTTCAAAAGCAAAGCTATCTCGGGAAATACTAATATAAGGTGCGGTACCTATGTTGGTGAATATTTTAAGCTGATGCTGATAGAAAATTCGTTCAGGCTAGCATTGTTAATTCATGTCTATATCATATAAATCAAAGTTCTCTCTTCTCCCTCTGACAATACCAGCAGATCTCCTAAGCACCTGCATTCACTTCTTCTATTTTCTGCCTCTCATTAATGAACACTTCTCAGGGTACAGCTGTACATGGAATATTTTGTACTGAATGGCTCCTGTTATCGAATCCTCTAAGGATTTTTTTGACATTTAAAATCGTGTTCTGCTACAACACTGAAATCTCTCCTTTATGTCAAATTCCCACTATATAAATTATACAGTTAAAGACAAGATACCAGCGTGTTGGGGCTCCATTCTCAGCTGACATTTTGTCGTATTTTCTGGGGAAGAGCTATGTAATAGCAATATGTAGCATCTGATCTACACTGTACTTTTAGAAAATAAGCTTATGAAAAACATGACTATATTCAACTCTGATTTGGTGTTTGTTATATCTTTAAATCATTTGCAAAATTAAATTATTTTTTCCCTCTGCTAAGCAAAAGCTTCCCGTGTGTCTTTTTTTCTTAGTTCATTTGCCCATGGTCAACCATGGTTGTGTAATGGCACAAAAGAAAAAAAAAAACTATGACAATATCTTCCTTACCTGTGAGGACATTAGCACTTTACATGGCCTTGTTAGCATGGTTCTGGGTATCCTTTAGCTGCATTCCATATTTGACCTTAATTAATGAGCAAACCATCCAGAACTTCCTAGACAGGTTTCCCAGTGTTCATGAGACTCTTGTTTAATACACATTTTTGTGTTTCTGCACTCTTTTCATTAGGTCCACTTTATAGTAGGGTTCTCACAACAACAATAACAACAGCAGGGGTAACAACAGCTTCATTGCTTTTAAGGAAGAGGTAGATATATCGCAAGATGGCCATTGAAGATAATCACAGAGGTACCGAAAAGAAGAACAACATATAGTACATGAAACATTTTAAATAAAATCAGTGAAATTTGAATTAAAGTCACAGATGTGGATTTATATTTAGATTGGAATCTGTTGCTATTATTGTGATGATGTAAACTTGTAAAACTGATATAAGCTGGTGAATTCAAATAGTAATGGCTCTGCTAAGTTTCCGAAAACAGTCGAATCCTTTTTCATTCAGTTGTATTTTGCAGCTATTCTTCCTCAATATCTTGCCTATGCTTGCTCATTTTCTTTCTGCTCTACTCCAATGACAGATGATATAGACTTAGCTATTTCATCATGAAGATATTTTGCAGTTTCTTCATGCAGGGAAACATATTTGGTTCCCTTACAAGTCTATAGGAATCATTAAATATAGTTTTCAGCCATTTAAATATATAAAACAAAACCAAAAAACTATTTAATGGACGTGATACTATCAGGTTTCTTTTTTTTTTTGTCATCTTTTTTAATTAGATATTTTCTTTATTTATATTTCAAATACCCCCTTTACTGGTTTCTCCTCTGAAAACCCCCTATCTCATCCCCCATTCCCTGCTTCTATGAGGGTATTATTCCTCACCTCCCCACCCCCCCCCCACACACACCTACTCCTGCTTCCCTGTCCTGGCATTCCTCTACACTGGGGCATTGAGCCTTCACAGGACCAAGGGCCTCTCCTCTCTTTGACGTCCAACAAGGCCATCCTCTGCTACATATGCTGCTGGAACCATGGATCCCTCCATGTGTACTCTTTGGTTGATGGTTTAATCCCTGGGAGCTCTGGGGGATCTGGGTGGTTCATATTGTTCCTCCTATGGGACTGCAAACACCTTCAGCTCCTTCAGTCCTTTCTCTAACTCTTCCATTAAGAATGCCGTGCTGGATGCTGGAAAGAACCCAGGTATCCCTCAACAGAATAGTGGATGCAAAAAATGTGGTATATCTACACAATGGAGTACTATTCAGCCATTAGAAACAACGAATTCATGAAATTCTTAGGCAAATGGATGGAGCTAGAGAATATCATACTCAGTGAGGTAACCCAGACTCAAAAGGTGAATCATGGTATGCACTCACTAATAAGTGGATATTAACCTAGAAAACTGGAATACCCAAAACATAATCCACACATCAAATGAGGTACAAGAAGAAAGGAGGAGTGGTCCCTGGTTCTGGAAAGACTCAGTGAAACAGTATTCAGCAAAACCAGAACGGGGAAGTGGGAAGGGGTGGATGGGAGGACAGGGGAAGAGAAGGGGGCTTACGGGACTTTCGGGGAGTGGGGGGGCTAGAAACGGGGAAATCATTTGAAATGTAAATAAATTATATCGAATAAAAAAAATTAAAAAAAAAATCAAAAAAAAAAAAAAAAAAAGAATGCCGTGCTGAGTCTGATGGTAGGCTGCAAGCATCCACCTCTGTATTTGTCAGGCTCTGACAGAGCCTCTCAGTGTACAATGATCATTTGAAGCCAGTTATTTTTTTAAAAAGTTAGTCATTATTTCTATAGTCAACATTTTGATTTTATGGATTAAAGTTTACCTTAGAGAAGCTTTAGACCTGATGATGCTCAGTATAGTAAATAACTCAAACAATTTTATTTGGCAGAAGAGTGTAAAAGTAAATCTAGCTTTTATTTCCTTAGATGAAGGGATGAGGTAAGAGTTGGATAAAAGCTGTGTGGGTGCGCAGCTGTGCTGTATCCAGCGTGTTTTTTTCCCTCTTCTAACTATCCCTAGGCCTAGGCCTGCAAGCTTCTACCATCTGTATAACCTAATCTAGGCCTAGAATGTTTCAGCTTCTGGGACTTACTGTTGAATAAACTCAACATTTCTACCTCTTTCTGAACTCTTACTGGCTGTTTCAAATCAGCTCTTCTGGCTTAAACTCCTCTCCAAGCTGACTGATTCAAATTGGCTTCTCTCTGCTTCTGGCAGAATTGCTGTGCTTGGAAAAACTGCTTCTGAACTTGACTAACTGCAGTGGCTACATGGACTGAACTCCACTCAACTAAGCTGCTCTGCACTCAACAGACCTCAATGGAACTGACTCCCAACTAACCAACTCTCCCTTTGCTGCTCTTAAACAGCTTCTCTTTTCTTGTGTTGTTCTCATGAGAGAGTGGGTGTATCCCATCTCTGACTCATTCTGTCAAATCTTTCTCTGATTTTATCAATTTCACTTTCAAAAACAGCTGTTTCCTTCTAAAAAGTAACTTCATCCAGTCAGAAGGATTCAAGGTGTGTGATGTGTCTGCATTCCAACCAGATCACACAGACCTAGGTCTTTGGATGTGATCCATGGCCAGAGCAGCTATGCTGCTGGGTTAAAATTTCTCTACAGAACTTTATTCTTTAGAATAAAATATAAATATTTGCCTGAAGAGACACAAGGTAAACACAATGTTCAACTTTATTACAAGTCAAAAGAAAAGAAAATAGCCTGTTGTGGGAAGAGTGATGGGCATAGTCTTCAGGCCAGTCTAATCTGAAATTTTCTTACCAGAATCCCAGTTCTTCATGTGACATCTACTACCATGCATACAGAGAGTTTCCTCTCCAAATAAATCTTTGGAAACTTAGCTTCTGTCCCCTCCCCCATTTTTGCCTTTACCAACATTTCTTTAGCATATTATACTCTTGAAGGTATTTGAAACAAAATTAACATTCTTGGATACTGGCAAAAAATTAGAAGGTTTGTGTTCTCTATGTATTTTTAAGGAAAAAGAAAAAAAGGCAATGAACTTGCTGTATTTATTTATATTCACTTAATTATACAATTCTTTTAGCTCATGTTTTAAAAAAAAAACCCTTGCACTCTGAGTTAAAGTATGTATCCACTATGCTCCGTAGCTGCTGGTCAGTTGTTCTACATTACTCTTCATTTCTACACTCTGCCTTCTTTTTCATGATGATGCTACCAAAGGGCGCGTTTCTACTTCCTCAGTCCAGAGGAGAGATGAACAAGATAAAGTTGATCTGAGGACATAAGACAATGCATATGAAACACGTGCTGCAATGCCTAGTGTACTCTGCATCCCAATAAATGCCAGGTTTACTCCTCCAAAATCTTGAATGCATAATCCTACTATTTAAACATAGTTTGTGAAGGACACATTTTTCTTCATTGCAATTCCATTGCTATACAAATAAATTATTTGATACTGTAGAGATGTTTGGAATTTTTTTTTAAAAGAAATTATTATATTTCAGGTCTGAGGATGCAGAACACTTAATGTTAGGACTATGAACAGCTATTTATATTAAAATAACAGTATTATAAATAGCAGATGCCATTAAGAATTAGACTGAAGCAATGCTTTTAGGCCATGCCCATTTAGACATGTGTGCTACAGCAGACAGCTTGTGTTATTTTTGCAGTTACTAAAAAAAGACCATCAAGAATAGCATTTCAGAAATATTTAAAAACAGTATTCTTGTTTCTTATGGATCTATATATTGTATTCTTACAGAGATGGCACTGTTGAGAGCATTGAAACAAAATTCTAATTTTGGGAAATCAGCTGTGTCAGTTATTGTAATAAGGGATATTGATGCAGCTTCAAATCAAACATCATCTAAGACAAACCAGAGATGGTATATTTTATCTAGAATAGCATCAAGGTGTCTGATGATCTTTATGAAATGGAGGGACAATGAGCCATGTGTATGGAGTGATCCTGCAGGCTCGCTCCAATTCCTCTGAGGAAAACCCTGTAATTGGCACCAATTAGTCCTCTTGTTGGCAGTTTTACTAAGCAATCTGAAATTTAATAAACAGAGAATGAAATGCATGCTCAGTGAAAGAGTCATCTTGGACATCTAGGCACACTGATTAGCAAATTGGCAGTTGGCACTGTCCCTCCCTCTTCAAATATTGACTTAATGCCTTTGTCCCCTTTATCAGCATAAGACTTCATTTTCACTTCAAAATGAGTTAATTTCTCCTAAATAAATAGTTATATGATGGTCTCACACTGTCCCTTTGTGTATACTTTTATACTAATTCATGATACTAATCTATGTGTTACAGAAAAATGGGGGAACCCCAGGATACTACCTGCTGCCTGAATGTAATACACATTAAACGGAAGTATGATCTTTAAAACGTTGATGGGCTATCACAAATGTTAATTTAGTCATGGAAATTAGGGCCATTCACTGGGAGATGCGGAACAGCATTTTCATATTGCATTTACAACTTTGAGCACAGGGAACCTCCATCATTCCTAATTAAATGGCAAGTTAAATGAGACACTAGCCCTCCCAGAAATTAGGAGAAAGCATGGAACATTGTAATTTTGTTTTAAAATTTAATTTTCCTTTTTAAAAGGGAAAAAACCCTTTGTTTACCACCAGGTTTATATTTTTGAACTTTACTAACACCCTTAAATCTAATGCTAAAGATAGTATGTAAATATTTTATCAATTTAGATAGGTCATGATAATGTAGTTCGGGTAAGTAGTAGCCATATTAAGGAAAATAATGAGGAACTCCATCTGTATGCTTTGTTGGTTTCCAATGAAAGATAATTTGAAAATTTTTAATCACTAAATAAATTCCTTTCAAGATATGTTTAACTTATGAGTCTTTACATTTTCATATAAATTGTTATTCCTTTATTTTTTCCAGCAAGTATAAACATTAATAACAAAACTGTTGAAAACATTTAAAATTTTCTTTTAAATCTGCTAAATGATATCATGTACACTGATAAGATATATTGTAATATCAACTACTTGGAGACTTGTCTATTGTCTATATTTCTAGTAAACTATGACAGTGTTCACCAATGAGCAACACTGATCATTGTGTGTGGGAGGCACAACATGTAGACACTTCTGTTTATATTAGCCACATGCCAGGATCAACTCAATGATTTCAAAAGACACTATAAAGAGACCCATGGCACCTATCACGTGGTTGAATCTGATACTAGGGCTGCTGTGGTTCACAGGTGCTCTTGTCGACCTAATGTTCCTGTTTTGAGAACTTGGTCCTCGGTGAGCTAACACTGGATGCTGGAAACCTTTAGAAACAGAACCTAATTGGATATTTCTCAGTGACTGGGGAATGAAGTTTTTAGAAGAGATCCAGGCGGTTCTTACAGGTTCTTGAGAGACTGTTATAAGAGGAGAAAACCTCATCCCTTCACCTTTCTTTGGTTTCCTTCCTTGTGATGTGAACTGTTCCTCCACCTAGACACTTGCCTTGAACTGACCCTCTTCAATATGGCACAGCTATAAGGCCTCACCAAAGCTGAGTTCTGCTGTACCTTTGACTCCCCAGAGTTGTGATGTAAATAAACCTCTTCCTTTGAAGGCCCCAATCTCAGGTATTTATTTACAGCAATGAAAACTGTAGTAATATAAAGAACTGCCTTTGTGAAGTAGAGATGAGAACTATAAACATTTCATTTGTATTTTTGACATGAAGTCTAGAAACTGACAAATCATAGAGTATAAGATACAGTGTGAGCAAGGTATTGAGCTTTAAGCTCACGTAAACATTTGTGAGACTTATGAAGTTCTAATGTAGACATCATTTGAATGCATTATGTCTTACAATACTTGAGTATAAGGAACTAAGACCACGATCTTAGTCCTGTAGAGAAATCCTCCCGAAATACATATGACTTCCAGAGTTTTACTAGGGCAGCCAGCCTGGCTCTGGGTCTGTCTTCCAGCTTACCACACTGGATTTTAATCATGTCTTACAGATGTTTTCACTCTTGCTTTGCAAGGACACAGAGAGCATCAATTAGTCTTTCTTTTATTCCTACTCAAGCATTTCGTCTCATCCTCAAATCTCTCAGGTCTCTTTTCTGGGATCTTCGAATCTTATTTATGCAAAGCACATTTGTTCCTCACAATCTCTGTGTAGTCCAATTCTCATTGCTGCGTTCTGCTAAATGAATAGGTCCCTCCAAGGTCACTGTTTCCCACAGAAGAAATAACAGTGTTGGTCCTTCTACCTTTGGCTGGAAAGGGTTTAATAGAGCTTTAGAAGACAGAATGACCTTCATCAACTTTGGTTTTAAATGGTGTTAGGGTTTTTTTTTCCAAGATAGCACATTGATCTTTTTTAGGAGTCCTGTTGCTGCACTGTGGAGGTCAGGTTTCATAAAAGTGGCAAGTTATCATTACTATTGAGGGCACAGTACCTTTCAGCCAGCAAAATCAATGCATTGTGCATTGTAGCTTGTTTGAAGAAACATCACACACACTCTCTCTCTCTCACACACACACACA
This sequence comes from Apodemus sylvaticus, assembly GCF_947179515.1. Lineage (NCBI taxonomy): Eukaryota > Metazoa > Chordata > Mammalia > Rodentia > Muridae > Apodemus > Apodemus sylvaticus. Next base: position 25,292,772 of record NC_067486.1, on the reverse strand, counting down.
CATAAACACACTCAGAAGCACACATACGCAGAGAGAGAGAGAGAGAGAGAGAGAAGAGGGAGGGAGGGAGGGAGGGGAGAAGAGAGAGAGAGAGAGAGAGAGAGAGAGAGAGAGAGAGAGAGAGAGAGAGAGAGAGAGAGATATTTCAAGGGCAAATACACCCTTCAATTCAACAGAGGTGATTCAGAAATGAAAAAAATAATTCTAGTCTACCTCAAAAGACCTCTCTGAGTAATAATTATTGAGTAGTTGTCAATATGGATAGACACTTGCAACTCTAAACATTCACGAACCCAAGTAATCCTGATCAGAATACAGTGCCATTTGCTTCATTTCAGGGTCTACAAATCCAAACCTCAGTTTGAAGCTACGTTGGTCATCATTCATAGAGATTAATTTCCTATTATTCCCCTTCCTCCAAGGCAAGGCTTTGTCCTCAATTTATTAGCTGATTTGTGATTTTTGGAAGAATTTAAGAGAAAATTCTGAAAATTGATAGGCTTTTTGTAGTTAAGCAGTCAGATTTCAGTGGAGGAACTACGGGCAACTTGGAAGGCTTTGTCAGCTATGAGTCTCTACTCTTGTGACACATCAAAGAGAGGCAATCTACTGATATATGTGTGATAAATCTAAATCAGTATATCAACCTATTCTCTCAAAGATCGCTTTGCAATACCTAATAAATGATAGCAGGTGAGTAATTTTTCTTCTTAGATTTCTATTTCTGTGATTAAACCCTGAACAAAGCAACTTGAGGAGAAAGGGATTTGCTTCATCTTAACAGCTCCCAGGCCATGGTCAATCACCGATGGAAGTCAGGGCAGAAACTCTAGGCAGGAACCTGGAGGCAGGAACTAGAGTACAGCCCATTAAAGAATGCTGCTTACTAGCTTGCATCCCCTAACTTTCCCAGCTACCTTTTTGGTAGAGCTCAGGTCTGTCTGCCCTTATTACCATCAACAGTGGCCTGGGCCCTCCTAGATCAAGTAGTAATAGAGAAAGCGTATCCAGAATAAGAGCATGGGAGGTAATTCTTCACTCTTCCCTGATATATCTAGGTTTGGGTCAAATAGACAAAAACTATGAGAAAATCTATATTTATAATGAAATCCTTTTCTAACTTATATTGACAATGTGGAATGCTTTCAGAAACAAAGCACATCCTGATACAAGGCCATCATTTGAGTATTCACCCTCCTTTCACTCATTCTATTTTTTTGGAGTAATTATTTCGATTATAGGTCTTCTACCGGCTAATGAAGCTCTAATGGAACCCGGTTCTGTCACATCATGCTGGTGACACTTGCTTTGTGTCCTTCTTGTATGTCAGAAGCTTACAGGCTCATGCTATAGACTTTTCATTAGGATGATATTCAGAGGCTGTGCCTTCCAACTCCAGGGTGCCTTTTCCTGTAGTTACACCTGTTATGGTTTTGTGTTAAGAGGGTAATTTGGGTTTCTGAAGTCTCCAATTCAGTAGTGATATACTCATTAAGTCTCATAGAAAGTCAGCAATGATTTACACTTAGAATTACTTTACATTCACTTCAATGTTTAATTGACACACATTCCTGAGAACACAAACACACACCCCTTACGTTTTTATCAAAATTTGCTTTATCTCTCAGTTTTCTCTCCTTGTTTCTTGGGTATTGGTCGTAGTGAGCTTTTTCTATTGTTGCAATACAACCATGAACAAAGGCAACTCGGGGCAAAGGGTTTTATTCCATCTTGTAACTCCCAGGTTATACTCCATCATCGGGCCAGGAACTCAAGGCAGGAAGCTGGAGGCAGGACCTGCAGCGGAGGCCCTGGAAGAGTGCTGCTTACTGTCTTTCTCAGGCTGCTTTCTTATACCATCCAGAACCAGAAGTCATTTCTGAGATGGGCCCACCCACATCAATCATCATTCAAGAAATTATGCCATGGGTTTGTTAGCAAGCCAATCACGTGTGGACATTTTCTCTCAGTTGAGCTTCCCATTTCCAAAATGACTTTAGCTGATGCCAAATTGACATAAAAGCTAGCTATCACAGATTGTTTATATTGCTATAATAGATGTTTAATGTATGACTCAAAAGAATCTATCAGAATTTGCTCTAGCTTAGATTTAGTGTTTCTTTCTCTACTGACAAGAAATAGACTATTATTAAAGAAAATCTTTCAATAGATTATGTCGTTAGGTAAGTACAAAATGATATCTAAAATATATTTATTTAGAATTTATGAAATGTCATTCTTTGAACCACTTCTATTTGTCTCTTTTTCGAAATGTTTACTTAAACAGCTGATAGGGTTGAGAAGATAATCTTATTACTTGGCAAAATGTTTTTTATTTCTTATCTTGTATATAGCTTAAAATATAGTTCTATTGTTATGGATAGAGGTAGTGCAAATTGACTACATGTGGTTTATTTTTATAGAAAATAAATACATTACTATTCCTTTTATTTAGAGACATGAACAGTAGTTATAAAATAAATAAATCAGCTCACATTAAATATTAAACTTTCACTTAAAAAACTTTTCCAGCATATCAGAGTTTCTATAGGTTGAACACTTGAAATATTAAGTCACCAACATTGTAGAAGTCCTTGTTATTGATAGAATGTGTAGGGTAAGATTTATGTTAGAAGAAACTGGCAAACCATGTATATTTTATTTAAAATGCTGGTTATTTATTACTCTACTTCTTAAAGCCTGTCTTTGGGTGAGGGCTATAAACTGAATAAATAAACTCCAGGTAGTCCCAAATCTCAAATATTCTGCGGTTCATTTTTCATCTTGTTCCAGGCTGCAGATCAGATGAGAGTCGAAGGCTGGCAAAGTCTACCACACAGAGGGCAGTTTCTGGCCAACAAGTAGAACAGGAAGGAATAAGCCACTTTCTGAAAGGCAATTATAGATTAAAAAGCAGTTCAGAAATTACTGTGTGTCGAAAACTGCATACTGCTAAGGATAGAGGTAGAAAATGTCATCATGTTTTTCGTTTCAAATAAAGTGGAGTGTGTGTGTGTGTGTGTATGTTTTTATGTATGTATGTGTATGTGTTTATGTGTGTGTTCTTGTGAATGTACATGCTTAATTTTAAACTTGTGATGGGCAGCACACATAACATCTACCCACTATTACTAAATTGTCAACACCAAGCATGGAAAAAGTGATCATGGCACTGGAGGCTGATTGTATGTCTACACTGGAAGTGTATCATTTTAACTAATGAAAAGCTTAATGTTAACGTAAACTCTCAGTTTCCCCTCTAGACTAGGTTCAGAGTACTGACTGGAATGGAGATCATTTTTCCAGTTTTGAAATTCATGCATTGCACTCTTACTATGTATAGTACTAGACCTAAGTAACTAAGTAGCTGTTTTGTTTTACAAGAATGGCCAGCATGACCTCAATTAACAAACTGGTTAATAAGAATCTCATTAAAAATTTTTACATCAGTCAGTGAAGGGAACAAATGCCAAATCCATCATTTGTAAAACTTCTTTACCAGGTGGTTTGGGGGAAGTGTTAGAGTACTGATCTGATTAAACTCCTATGCTTCTTCAGATTTAAAATTAATTTAAATTAATGGTTTTGCCTAAACCCACATATGAATGGTTCAGAACTCCAAATGACAATATATACAAAATTATTTTTCCACAAAATCTGTTTATATTCAATGTCAAATTTTATCATTAGCTTCAGCTGTCCAAATGACAGAAAACCTAGAATCAACCTGGGATGAGAACACCTCAAGTGGAGTGTCATCTCCATCAGATTGGCCTGTGGCCATGCCTGTGATAAATTTGCTTAGTTGCCAATTGATGCCTGAGAGTCCAGGCTGCTGAGGGAGGTGTCATTCCTAAGCAGGTGGGCTTAGCGTCTTTAACAGAGGGAGCTGAGCAAGCCAGTACAGGAAAAGCAGGAAGCAGCATTCTTCTCTATGTATGCTTCATTTCTTGCTTCCAGATACCGGTACTGGCTTAATGATGGAGTTCGCAACGTCCCACAAGCTGGCTTTGGTCATGGTGTTCATCACGGTAACAGAAAGCAAACTTGGTCACCAGCCCTTAAACCATGAAGTATTTGACTCACTCATCTACTGATTCAAGCACATCTTGAGTATTTATAACGTAGTGGGTAGTGGTTGAGCTTTAGACTTTGGTTCTTGATTTTATCATCTTATCTGTCTTTTCCATTGTTGTCATGTTGGGTATGTCACTTACCCTCTTGAAGATTCAGCTTTCTTATATCTCACATGAAGAAGCAAGCCGTGAAATAGATGAATGAAGACGAAGTTCAGATGATAGTCACTATCATTGTATAATATGTGCCAGAGGCTATTTAGATCCAGGATATGGTGGTTTGAGTAGTTTTGGCCTCTATAGACATGTGTCTGAATGCATGACCCATGAGGAGGGGCACTATTAGGAGGTATGGCCTTGTTGGAGGAAGTGTATCACTGGGGGGAGAGAGCAGGCTTTGAGGTCTCCATGCTCAAGCTAGTCCTAGTGTGGTACAGTCTGTTCTTTCTGCCTATAGATCAAGATGTAGAACTCTCAGCTCCATTTCTAGCTTCTTCTCCAGTACCATGCAGTGAAGGGTTTCACAAGTATTCTCTAGTATGCTTGACAATGAAGGCAATGAACTGCTTCTCTGTCTGTAACCTTTCTTCTCCCATCATAAGCCTACATGATTCTTTTTTTAAAGATAGATCTATCTATCTATCTATCTATCTATCTATCTATCTATCTATCTATCATCTGTCTATCTATCTATCTATCTATCTATCTATCTATCTATCTATCTATCATCTAAGGAGTACATATACACCTGCATGCCAGAAGAGGGCATCAGATCCCAGTATAGATCTGATGGTGGTTGTGAGCCACCATGTAGTTGTTGGGAATTGAACTCAGGACCTTTGAAGAGCAGACAGTGCTCTTAATTGCTAAGCCATCGCTCCAGCACCCACATGATTCTTTTGAAGTTTTGAAAATCATTTCAAACAGATCTCATGCAATGCTTCCTTCACACATACAGCTCCCTTCACATAGATGTCCTATGCACTTGCCATGCACACCACCGTGTTTCCTGCCCTGACAAGAACGGATTAAACCTGTGAAACTGTAAGCCATTCCCAATACATACTTTCCTTTATAAGAGTTTCCATGGTCATTGCTGTTCCTTCACAGCAAGAAAACCCAAACAAAGACACAGGGCAAGCTGATCACAATAACAGAGCTTACCTTCTTACAGATAGACAAGTACTTTGGAAATGCTGGTAGTGGTAATTGTTCTAAGGGGAAAATTAGGGCAGAATGAGTGTATATGGCATCTATGAGAAGGGAGGTGTATTTGTATAGGAAGTATTGCATGAGACCTGTTTGTTCAAAACTTTAAAAGAGTCATGTAGGCTTGTGAAGGAAGAAGAAACGTTTATAGATAGATAGAGGGGTGATTTATTTCCTACATGAAAGACACCCTCATTGTTAACTACAGTAGAGCATACTTGTGAAGTCTGAACTCTTGAGATTTTGACTTTACATTTCTTTCCTCAGTTGTGATGAAAATTTTCATAATTTAGGGCCTGGAGAGATAGCTCAGAGGTTAAGAGCACTGATGACCTTTCCAGAGGGCCAAGGTTCAATTCCAAGCAAACACACTGTATCTCCCAACCATCCATCAGTCCGGTTCCAGGGATCCAGTGCCTTCTTAAGGCGGCACAAGCAGCAAGCATGCAAGTGGTATACACACATATATATACAGGCAGAAAGTTTCTCCATATTAAATCAAGTAAAACTGTAGAAGTCTTTAAAATTCCAATATGTCCAATACGTATTTTTTAAATTAGAAATCATTTACTCACTGAATCAGGAGACATTTATCTATGCATTGCTTAAGCTTAAGCTTAGTAATGAATATACTCCACAGGTAGAGAAAATGCCTATTTTCTTATGATCTGTAAAGAAGGATTGTGTCATCTCTTTGGTGTTCCTTGTCCTGGTCCTAAAAGTATCACAAATCAAAGGAAGAAGACATCTCTGTAATAATTCTTTCTCTTTCCTGAAGCTTTTATGCTTAATTCCTCTATCCTAGATGAAGCTGTAACCATGACAGGATATATTAGCCTCTGGAATTCACACAGAATGGTAATTCCTAATCAAATTGGCACTAATTTCTTTCATGACGAATTATCATCATTCACAGCAAATTTGCTTTTAGCGAGCTGTGCCAACCTGAGGTATGGTTTCCAGCACTTTTTATCTCAGTCTGTCAATAGAATTGATCAGATCATTCCATAACTATGTCTTTTTAAAAAACTTTTCAGGATGAACTGAAAGGTGAGAGCATCAGGTTTCTTATGTGTTCTAACCTTGTTTGATTTCAAAGGAAAACAGCTATAAATGGAGTTTGGTTTTACTGTAATGATTATTACAAAAATAAAGTTAGATAAAGCATAGACCTTAAAAACAAAAGCATTTCAAATATGGAAGTAAATTACCTATTGAATGCATATTATCAACCTAACACTTTATATCACAATATATATATTTATTTAAACATATGTTTAAATTATCTATTGGATATTATCTAATGCAACACTTTATATTCAAGAAGATATATATACAAACATAATACTTATACATACATATATACATAAATATGCATATATGCCAGACTATCAGTTAATAGGTTTGCAGTTGTTATGGTAGTTTATGTACATTATACAGACTTCCAGATGTCATCATAATATTTATATATCACTCTGACTACTCTATGTCATCCACTCTGTTGTAGCTTGCTGCTCCATCTGCTCAAAGTATACATTTTTATAGGTTTACAATAATGCCATCATCAAATCGCTTGCCACATGCAAACAATGTTAAAATGCCAGCAAGACAGAAACACTTCTCAGTGCTCCACAACTCTCCAGCCTCGTACTCGGCTGCATTTAATTACCTGTTATTTTTGCTCATATGTAAAACAGTCTCTTGTGTAAACTTGTGGCTAGGAAAGTCTCATAATTATGGTTTTATTGTTTCAGTTTTGTAGTTATAACTGCAAGGAGATGAAGGACTTCATTTGAGAACAACAGTCTTTACCAGTAAAAAGTGTTAATTACAACATAAATGATGTCAGTGAAAATATTGGAAAATTCCCGGTTTAATTAGGTCTACCACAGAAATAGAACCGTCACAAGGCTCAGCGCTTCGGCAGTTTTAATTCCTGTGTGCATTTTCTTCTTTAAGTAAATCACATATAGAGACGGAGGAAATGAACACGTCATTTGTTCAAAACATATTGTTCGAGCCTGTACCCACACTGAAGTGTAATGCTCATTCACAATATGTCACAGTGACAAAATACTTCCAGCCAATGTTTCCGCAGTGATACACAGTCATTCCTTATGCACTAATTTTTTCTATTCCCAAGCTGTGAGGAGACTCCGAGTCTGTCTACATAAGAGCAGTACTGCAGATATGTCTTTAAGAAGGATGCCATCTGCGTGTTACTTATACACGTTTAGTCATCTTGAGGTTTGGACCTAATCAACGTCCAAAGAGTAAGATAGTTTTTTCAACACAGTGGAATATTTGAAGCAAAGCCTTAAGACTGCAAAACCGTGGTCTTCCTGCCAATGAGAAGATCTTAATTGCCATAATTAAAATAAAGGCTCACTTTTATTAAAAACTGAAGCCCCTGCTGTGAAAATCATTCCAGTCATGCTATGCATAACACTCAGGAATTGATAATGCTGAAGGATAAGACAAAAGTACTATTTTCAATACTTGTAATGTTCGTGCATAGGTGTCAGCAATAGTTTCAATTCATTGAATCGAGCTGTTACATAATAAAAGTCCCAAATAATGATAAAAAGAAAAAAATGGAATGTGCTCATACATATACATGTGCATTTTGTAGATCATATATTAATCTGCTTAGATTCTGAACAGTAAAGGCATTCTAAGAAAAATAAACAAGCAAACGTCCACCCCATCCCCACAAACCACCTTGTACCAGTCTGCCCCCACACTACCAGTGCTCAGCAGGCACCATGCCAACAATTAAATGAAGAAGCAGCAGGATTCCTCAAACAAAGCCAATGAAGAGATGATGGAAGCCTCCTCCATGACATGGGGTCTGTATCTTGTAGATTCAAAAGGAAATGCCATCTAGCATATAGTTCTTAGTGATATATCATGATGCTGCAAATGTCATTTCCAGCTACAGTGAGAAAACAATGAAATAATCTTGCAAAGTTACTGTTCCCAGGCAAAACAGTTCGAGACAGATAATTAGGCGGCTATTTAGCTCCCCCCTCCCCTGTATGTCAGTTCTTTCTTTCTTTGGCTAATTCTGACATGAGCATTGTTTTAACTGAACACATTAATGTTCTTTTCTGGTCTCTCCCACTGCGTTGTAATTTATAACTTTTCCATCTTCACATCACATGCTAGATCATTCTGTTTCTAGGTGAAGAAGCAGTCCAGTGTTTCCAAAATGCACTAGAAGAAATGGACCATATTTGCATCAGAGAAACTAGACCTGGCCCCATTGTCCTCATCATTAAACTTTTCTACTTCACATCATCAAACATTTGGATATAAGGAACAAGAGAGGAATCTAAGCCTGGGGTGAGGTGCATTGAGAGTAGAGAACAGTTTATGCAAGAAAAGAATGGGTAATTTCTTCATACCCTGAAACATTACTAACCAGGAGTAATGTACACTCAAAGATGATTGCTAGACAGCCAAAGAGACCTGTAAGGAGGCTGGAGATGAGGCTCTGGGCTGCCTGCTCTCTGTGCCACCCTTTCCAAGCTTACTAGAGTATGGCAGAAAGAAACAGTGAAGAAATTAGTGTGCAAAATCGCTATCCTTCCAGGGAATGTAAAGATGTGCATGTAGAGTGTGCCTCACATGTCATATCTGGAGATATAAAAGATAAAAGTGTTTTTGTTGGGGGTGGGACTTAGTTGTTTTTAAATTGATAAAGAATATATAGAAATAAAAGAAAGCTCTTTCCCTCACCAAACTTTGTCAAAGGATCTAGGCAGGTAGAACGTCCTGAATAAAGAAAGAAGACCGTTGAGGCTCTAAATGATGGTTGAGCAAAGCAAGACAGTTATCTCTGGAAGGGGTGTCAACTATGGAATATTGACAATTATGATGATGGAATATTATCAATTATGATGATGTATTAATCAGGGTTATCTAAAGGAACAGAACTGAAAAATTCATATGTATATATACATATATATATATATGTATATGTATGTATATTACAGACATAGGCATATGGACCTTATTAGAGACTATTGTCTGGCTAGTCAAACAATGGTTGTCTCCCTACAGAGAGGCCTTTAATCCAACAGTTGTTTAGTCCACAAGGCTGGATGTTTCATCAGTCACAGGCTGGTGTTGGAGTCTCAGAGAATTCCTGGAGAACTGGTCATCTTCAGTATACATTGGAATTCCAAAAAGTAGGTCCTAATGCCAGGGAAAGGATACCTCAGTAACAGGATAGATGACCTTGCCAGTGAGAGTGTAGGAAAGTAGGCAAAGAGCAAAAGCTTCCTCCTTCTATGTCCTTTTATATGAATCAAAACACCAGAAGGTGTCCCAAATTTAGAGAGGGTCTTTGCCACTTCAAATGATCTAATCATAAAAATTCCTGGGCACACCTAGACTGTTAGAGTTTTGAATGATCTCAAATGTAGTCAAGTTGGTAATCTAGTTTAGCCTTCACAGATGGTTAATGTTTTCAGTTTGGTATAATTTTGAATGGCCAGGAAAAGGAGACTCAATGATGGATTGGGGATTTTCTTAATGATGCCAATTGAGGTAGAAAGACCTTTGCACTGGAGGTAGCACCATTCTGGGTCATAAATGGATTACAAGTTGAGAAAGGGTGCCTAGTACTATTGTGTTGGTATTTTATTATAATTATTTGTTCTCTGCTTTTGACTGTGGATGTTCTATGACCAGTGGTTTAGCTTCAAGTTCTTGCTGTGAGCAATTCTACTCTGGAATCATAAGCAAAATAAATACTTTACTCCTTAACTTGTTTTTAATGATGATATTTTATCACAGGAAACAAAACTAAGTGATGAAACCATACAGAGATGTAGCTGTTCTTCACTCTGATTGAACTAAAGTTAAACCCACTGCAAGAGTGCCATATGTGTTCTATATAAAACTACTGTGTTGGAAGAAATCAATACATGACAATAATAAAAAAATAAAGAATGCCTCTGAATGTAATTGAACAGTGTATTAGTCAGGGTTCTCTAGAGTCACAGAATGTATGGGTAGTCTCTATATAGTTGTCGATGACTTACAGCTTGTAGTCCAACTCCCCAACAATGGTCAGCAGCAGATGTGGATGGAAGTCTAAGGATCTAGCAGTTGATCAGTCCCACGAGGCAAGCACGCAAGGAAGAGTGAGTGGGTGAGTCTTCTTCCAATGTCCTTATGTAGGTCTCCAGCAGAGGGTGTGGCCCAGATTAAAGGCATGTGCCATTGTGTTCTAAACCCAAATGGCCTTGGATTTGGAGATCTCCTTTGTCTTAATCTTCTGGAATTCATAGCCACTATGCTTCAAGATTTCCATGCCAAGATTCAGGTCAGAAACTTCTATTTCTGAGCCTCCAGATTAGGATCATAGGTGATCCTTCCAATTCTTGATTGTAGTTCATTCCAGATATAGTCAAGTTGACAAACAAGAATAGCCACTACAAACAGCTACTTCCTCAATTTGTTCATTCAGGTATCTATAAGAATACCATGGACTAGGTAGTTTATAAAAATAGAAATACATTGCACACAGTTTTGGAATTTGGTAATGCAAATCAAGGCTCTGGTAGACTTGTTGCTTGGTAAAGCTTGCTCTCATTGGTGACACGTTTCCCCCCCATACTTTCCTATACATGGCAGAAAGGAGTGTGGGAACTTGCTAGCATCTTTTATTTGTGAGCACATTAAAATATTTGTGATAGCTTTATCCTCACGACCTAGCCATTTGTTAAAGGGTTTATCCTATCATATGCTTACATTGGGGGCTAGGTTCTGTCTTGTGGATTCTAGGGTATATAAGTATGTTATCTTATCTTACTCATAGAACTTTAGCTTCAGAAAGGGGAAGTGATTGGCAAGAAAGGGCAGATACTGAGTATCATACAGAATGAGACAAAGAGTAAAAGCAAGCCACCCTCTCTGCCACTGCAAATCCTCTTCATCAGGCTAGGAGTACTCAGAAGAGTTGACAATTTGAGGCAAATAATATAGAGAAACTTCAACATTGACATAAAGTAACTAGAGTTGGGTGATACAAAACACCAAAAGACCAGAAAGAAAGAATTTATGAATATGGATTGAAATTAGAGAAGTCAAAGGTTGAAGTGAGGTGCTTTTCTTTAATGCTCTTTATCTTATTTTTTGAGACAAGGTCTCTCCCTCTTACTGAGCTCAGAGCTCACTGATTCGCCAGACTGACTGAATAACACACTCTGGGGAGCCACCTGTCTCTACCCCAGATCAATATTATGGTTATAAATGCACACCAATATACCTGGATTTTACATGGCTGTTGGGATCCAAAATTCAGGTCTTCATGTTTATAACACAGGAATTACCTGTGGATATACCCAGTTAATAAATATGAGATTCTTGATTCTGTGAAAGTGCACATGCATGTGTGTGCTTATGTGTTTATTTTAGGCTATTTGCATTTACTTTATCCTATCACAACCTAAGAAAACATCTAATGTCTATCTATTCAAAGGTAGGGTGATGAGTAGATGTGAAGTTGTATTTGAATTCCACTGCTTGCTTTGCATGATTTCTATTGTGCTTAACAGAAGACCTCAGATCCCTATAATAGGTAATACTGTATTCATCATAAATACTTCTTCCTCTATGATTCAACAAGTATTTGCTTATTCATTATACTAGTTTTATTTCTAAAATTATGCTACAAATTTACTTGGGCACATTGTTTTCACAAGTATGAAAGAGGAATGGAAAACTCATCACCAAGAATAGAAAGAATGATTTCTTTTCAATCCTGTAATCATGTGTGAGATGTTAGAGGTGAAAGCGTGAACAGAAACATTTGTATTGCTTAAAATTATCTGCACACTTGAGAAAGGACAAAGACAAAGTGTCATGGGAAGCCATTAAAGATCATTAATTCTTTTTTTGGGATGAGATAATGAGATCCTCTTTGGAATTTAAATGAATATGCATGAAATATTTTAGGTTATGAAAGGTACATCATCCATTCTGAGAAAAGTTCTTACACACAATACAACCGAGATTAGTACTTCAAAAAAATAGGAGGTTTATAATTTTATGCCATCCTTTTTAAAGATTTAGATTCATTTTCTAACATTAGGTAAATCAAATATTACAGTTCCATTCAAGAATTTTTGGTTTGGTTTTATTTCTATTTCAAGACAAAAATTCATTTCTTCAGATTCATATTAATACCTTTTAATTAATCTGAATCCTTTTTTAAATTTTCAAAATGATTGTCACATATTTTCTAGATTATTCCAGTTTTTCTGTGCTTATGTTTGCCTTTATATATATGCATACATATCTTTACATATACACACATATAATACATGTGTATACATACATATATATACACATAACCAAGTACATTTGTTGAAGCAGAAATTATTCACAAACCATTGCTTAAGGATAGATTATTCACAAACTCTTGAACATATTTTGATGCTTAACTCATGCACTGTGATATAAAAAGCTGACAATTAAGTCTGACAGGCAATGACCACATAATTACAGTATAGCCTGTATTATACTATACAGTGAGTGAAGTGGTACACATGTATTGGGACCCTGGTTCACACAAATTCCACAAGTTAATCACATGGACAGCATATTTAACATAATCGCTGCTATTTCTGTGAATAAAATGGTAAACTATCCAGTAGATTTGTTGGTTATCTAAACACATTTGTTTTATTGAACTAAGAATGGCAAAACAAAAACTAGATCCAAATGACTGAATTTGGGAAGGCCTTGGGGATGAGCAGTTACCTCAAGGTATTGTCTTAAGTAACATCATGAGGCAGGCAATCTGAAAAACTTCTCCACACATACGACTTAGAAAGAAAGGGACAAGAGCCCCTATCATTTCGCTCTAGAGAATAGCATTTTCCTCAGTAGGTTAAAAAAAAAATCACTGTGTATATAATGAGGAAATAGCTGTGTTTAATACAAGCATTTTCTCTTGTAGGAATGTCGTGTTTTTGCAGCTGTGTCTGAGAAAATGCTACTTTAATTTATTGTTAGTTTTGACTTTCTGGATTTCTGTAAACAATGAAACTTGGAAAAGATTCTTCTTGTGATACATCTTCCTAAAACTTTTAAGTTTAGACTTCATCAGCATGATCTCCTTTAATTACCATTATTAGTAAGAGGAAACAAGCATTTTCTTGGTTTTTCTTTCTCCCTGAATTGAATTGTTACCTAGAGAAAGATGCTTCAGCTTGGACTGGGGATATTTAACCAAACCCTTTGAGAGTATCAGAACAGCTGATGGATGAACAGGAGTAGTCTTTACCAGCTAAGTTTAGCCATGCCTCTGTCTGTTCAGTTCATGGCCTGAGAACTAGAGTCAGAACTTCCCCTGCCAGGAGTGATTCTTCAGGATGGCCAAATGGAATAATGAAGAACCAGTGTTAGGAACGCATTATTGTGCAGAGAGGATACAGCTACATCAGCTTTGCCCTCACAACCCCATGGAGTCTAGGAAAGACTGATAATCACTAAGAAGGATAGACAGAGAAGACCAGAATCATCTTAAGGAAAACACTATTCGTGATTGTGCTGCTCAACAAGTGAACAGGTTGAAGGAAATTGGTAAAAAGGAATAAGTTAACTCTTCCAAGAACCAGCACTGTACCATTTGGTATGGGTGATGGAGTGAAGTTGCCTTCAATACTACAAGTAGTAGTTTTGCTATTATTAGTACTACTGAAAAATTAATTATTCAGTAAATGCCAACTGTCTAGTTTCTTTTCTTATTTCTTTGAAATAATACACTGACAAAAAGATAGGTCAAGGGCCCAGAAAATCAGGAGTTTAAAGCTTCTGGGCACATTATAGTCATAGGCAAGGAGCTTAGAGTCGTGGCTTTTTGTGCTCAATTCCCTTTATCCATCTCATTGTCTTCTATCATTGCCTAGGGTTGGCCCCACCCGTAAGTAAGATGGAGTTTTAACAGCACATAACTTACTCAAGATTGTCCACTCATGGATTCTCTCAGAAGCAAACCTTAATTGAGGCAATTCCTCATAGGTACAACTAGAGGTTTTTCTTCTAGGTAATTCTTGAAGTCCATCAAATTGACGATGAACACTATCCTATCATCCTAAGGCAATGTGCTAAGAGCACTTCATATATTAGATTATTTAGTATTCACAACAGCTTTCATTGTAGATAGTATGATTATTGTTTTCAGTTATAGGTGGTAATGGCACTGTTTGGGAAGAATTTGGAGGTGTGGCCTTATTGAAGGAGGTGTGACATTGGGTGTAGGGTTTGAGGTTTCTAGTTAGTCCTCATGATCTCTTTCTGCTCTTGTCCTTTCCCCTCTTCCTTTCTACCCCCTCCTTCCCCTCCCCTCTCCCTTCTGTCTTCCCTCCCCCTCTGTCTTTCCTCCCCCTCTGTCTCTCTCTTATGCTTATGGGCCATGTATAAGCGTCTGGGTTTTGCATCAGCACTCTGTCTGCCTGCCTGATGTTCTGCTTCTCACCATTGTCATGGCCTCTACTACCCAATGAAACAATAAAATTCCAAATTAAATACATTTATTATACATTCCTTTAGTCATGGTGTCTCTTCAGAGCAATAGACAAGTAACTAGGACAGTATCCTACAAGGCAGAAGACACTCTCATTACCATCCCTCACTTCACCCACAAACTTGTTATGACCTTGATGTTTCTCCTTTGCCCTCATCCAGACTCTGTTAAGAACGGAGGATGTTCGAAGTCCTTAAAGAAGGTAGTTTCTATTCCTATTTCTTTGATATAATACACTGACAAAAAGATAGGTCAAGGGCCCAGAAAATCAGGAGTTTAAAGCTTCTGGGCACATTATAGCCATAGGCAAGGAGCTTAGAGCTGTGGCTCCCTGTGCTCAATTCCCTTTATCGATATTCCAAATTCCATTTGTCCATATTCCAAGTCAGGCATCGGGATGTCAGGGGAGCTGAATCTTCCAGTCTTCAGAACATGCTTCAGATGTTCGATCAGAGGTTTTGAATAACACAAATATTTGAAGAAGAGTAATTAACAATTCCAGGAATGCAACAATATAGTATCACTCCTAGCAAGGGACATCTTCTGAGAGCAGAGGCCTGTGTGACTTCGTGGATTGATCACCTATAAATGTTAGCCAGAGAGACATCATGGCTGAAAAGGAAAGGTAGGAAAGGGCCAGGTAATAAATCAGTTACCTGAATGAAAGTTTAGAAACCACACCAGGAAGGCAAACAGTCTGGAGTGAAGCCTGTCTCCATTAGGGAAAGAGTATATGACCATATAGAAGCTATCCCTTCGAATGACTACAGACAAATGCCTAGGACAGCAATAATGGAAAGATAATTGTGGTTATTGACAAGTCAGCATAGAAGGCACAGCCCTTGGAGTACATTCAACAATGCATTCTGAGCCAGAGAAGAGACTCTAGACATTCATAATGGGCTCAGGCATAAATGGAAGTTTCTAGAATATTTCATCTTAGGAATAGTGTGGGAAGTCTAACTTACAATGGCATAGCTTGAAGTGTCACTGGGTCATTCCCTTCTGCCATGTGGGAAAAAATTACTAAGTCTTCAGAAAGGAAAGACATTTATTCATTTACATTTATTTTATTGATTTAATGACATAGGACTTAAAATGCTGCTAATCCATCACTCTGGTAGGAAGTGATCATTACATGGGTAGGAAGAAAACTAGCTTGCAGTTGCAGCCCCAAATGGCCATGTAATGTCACTGGGACCTGAGGTTATATTGTCTTCTGATGTTGCTAAGGTTACAGAACTTGAGACCAGGAGATTATCCTGACTTATCTTTATGTCTTGAATCAAGTCAAATGAGTCCTTAAGAGTGGAGAACCTTCTCTGGTTACAGCTGTTCAAAGAAACGCAAAAAGAGAAGGGCCCAACTTGTTGCTGTGAACTGTAGAGTGGGAAAGAGTTCCAGTGCTAAGGGATAGAGATGCTCTCAAGTGCTGGAAATGCAAGCATACCGATATCTAAGAATCTCCAGAAACAAGGGTTGCTCTGTTGGCACTCTGCTTTTCAGTCTAAACAGACTATGGCTAACTTCTAATAATCTGACATTCAATGCAGTTAGTGCATGCTGTTTCAAGCCACTGAGTTTGTGACAATTTCTTACGGCAACAATAAAAAAGAACATATACATACCAAGGTTGCATTGTGTACTAACTGGTTTTGTGTGTCAACTTGACACAGGCTGGAGTTAACACAGAGAAAGGAGCTTCAGTTGAGGAAATGCCTCCGTGAGATCCAGCTGTAAGGCATATTCTCAATTAGTGATAAAGAGGTGAGGACCCACTGTGGGTAGTGCCAACCCTGGGCTCGTAGTCTTGGGTTCTATAAGAAAGCAAGCTGAGCAAGGCAGAGGAAGCAAGTCAGTAAGAATCATCCCACCATGGCTTCTGCATCAGCTCCTGCTTCCTGACCTGCTCGAGTTCCAGTCCTGACCTCCTTTGGTGATGAACAGCAATGTGGAAGGTGTAAGCTGAATGAACCCTTTCCTCTCCAACTTGCTTCTTGGTCATGATGTTTGTGTAGGAATAGAAACCCTGACCAAGACACATCACATCATCCCTGGGGGCACACAAGGAATTATGGAAGGTGAACTGAGCTGAGTCACTGGGATCACTGAACATGGCCATCACATTTAGAATAATGTTCCTTCAAGGATTAAATGCCCAAAGTCATGCAGCCCTTGTCACCGCCCTTCCCGTTACACTGCACATTTCTGAGTAAAGCAAAGACAAAAGGAGAGGGGACCTGAGAACTGATACAAGTGACATTAAGAGAAAGTCGGCCAGAGCCACAGGGAAATGAAAGTCATATAAAGAAAAGAATCAAGAGAGAAACATTATTTTTTGATGCAGAGTTGCATTCCAAAACTTGGAATATTTAGAGCAAAGATGCTAGAGAAGAGAGAGAGAGAGAGAGAGAGAGAGAGAGAGAGAGAGAGAGAGAGAGAGAGAGATGAATCAGCCCATCCGCGACAGAAAAGGAGAGATGAATCAACCCCTAAGAGCACAGGAAAAGCATGAAAAATGGTTGAATGAGACATGAGGGAGAGACCCTGCCTGTGCTTCTGCACCATCTAAATCAGCCCGTCTGCCTTTTGTCTCTGCTCTTAGAGTCAGCCTCTCCTTGATAAAGTAGGTGGTGAGTCCAGGAGGTGCGTGATACTGCAGACCTGTGGATCTCATTAGCTCTGCGAAGGGCAACTATGAGGAGAAGATCTACTTCTCTTCTGAGCTCAGCCCCGGGAGAGTAATCCGACCTGAGCAGCTGACCTGAAAATAGACATTTTTCTTTGCTTTTCCTTTCCTCCCCTAATACTAAGTCTCAGAGGAGTGCTGCCTTTCTATGACGTTCTTTATGGGCCCTCTCTCAGTTAGAAATTAAAGAGAAATATGTCGACACGGCGTAGGATCAAAGTATAAAACATGACTCTGATGGGTTCCTAATAGGGCTAGTACCACTGGAAATAACCAGAATAGAGCAAAGTGTCAGGATTTGAAAGGTCAGTGTGATCATCAATCATGTAAGCCTTGCTCTTGTTTGCTAATTAATTTCTTTTATGGTGAAATGTCCACCGGAACAATTCTCAGGTAGTGTTCTTTTCAGAGCTGTCTAGGAAGGAAAGGTGCTGCACCCTTAGTTTTCACCTCGTATGATTAAACACCATTTGCTCAATCTGAATGACTATATAGTACAAGAAAGAAAGTATAACAATTCCTGGGGTAGATTATTTAGGTGTAACTTAATAGTAATTGCAATAGAAAAGACCTACTCCATAAACTTTAAAATTGTCTTTTGCTTGTACTTGTTTGGTTTTCTTTTTCTTTTGTTTGTTTATTAGATATATTCTTTATTTACATTTCAAATGATTTCCCCTTTCCCAATTCCCCCATCCTGGAAAGTCCTGTAAGCCCTTTCCCCCTTCCCTGTTCCCCAATCAACCCCCTCCCACTTCCCTGACCTGGTATTCCCCTATAATGCTGCATCAGGCCTTTCCAGGACAGGGCAGGGGAGCTCTCCTTCCTTCTTCTTGGGCATCATTTGATATGTGAATTGTGTCTTGCGTATCCCAAGCTTCTGGGCTAATATCCATTTATCAGTGAGTGCATACCATGTGTGTTCTTTTGTAGTTGGGTTACCTCACTTAGGATGATATTTTCCAATTCCACTCAACAGAGAAATAGATACAGAAAATGTGGTATATTTACACTGTGGAATACTACTCAGTTTGTTTGGTTTTCAATCAGCTACCTGAGTTGTCTTATGCCTAAGGATTTTCTTTCTTTACTCCCTCCCTCCCTTCTTCCCTGTTGTCTCCCCATCTCCTCCCCTCCTCCTTCTCTTCCTCCCTTCTTTCTGTCAACCAGAGTTCCCCCATAAGGACTATGCTGGGTAGTTTTATGTCATCTTGACACAAGGTATAGTCATCAGAGAAGAGAGAGCCTCAACTGAGGAAATTCCTTCATAAGACTCTGCTGTCTACAAACCTACAGGGGATTTTCTTAGTGATTGGTGGGTGAGGATGCAGTCTATTTGGGTGATGTCATCCCTGGGCTAGTGGTCCTAGGTTTTATAAGAACTCAGGCTGAGCATGTTGAATGAGCAGGCCACAGTGAAGAGCACAGCCCCATGGCCTCTGTATCAGGTCTACCTTCCAGGTTCCTGTCCTGTTTGAGTTCCTATCCTAACTTCCTTTGATGAGCAGTGATGAGTAGGTGTAAGCCAAATAAATTCTTTTCTCCCCAATGCTTTGTTCGTGGTGTTTCATTTCAGCAATACTAACCCTAAGACAAGTGGAGTATTGCTGAAGAGTCAGCTGTGATGAACAAGAGAGCAGACCCACTGGAAGGAAACAGTTGCTTTGCTGGGGCTAATGGGTGCTGGTTGGCTGGGACTGAAGAAATGAGCTGGATTAAGAAAAAAGCAGCACTACTGAGCTCGACTTCTGAGAAGTGGTTTCCTCAGGATCTGCACACAGAAGCTGTGTTCCAGATGTGGCCAAAGTTATACCTTCTGTTGGCAGGCAAGCTTGGGAGTGTAAAAGTCACTCAGGTGGTACTAGTTTTGAAGGAATAAAGGGATCATGGAGAACAGCTGAGGTTTGACGTTTCGTGGCTGGGCTAAACTTCCTTAAGAAAGCTCAGGGAGGCTATTGGTGAAAGTGCTGCCCAGTTGCAGCCCAAGATCCCAGTCCTGTGAAGATGCCATCTTGGGATAATCCCCAAGGACAGTATAGCAGCTATGGAATGGAACCAACTAGGCCTAGAAGACCATCTGTGTGTGCACAGCCAGAGAACCAAGCCCTTTGGAGGAGGCCAAATATCGTGAGTGGATCTCAGATATTTAGCCAGAGTGTGGTTTTGC
The DNA here is from genome assembly GCF_947179515.1 of Apodemus sylvaticus. NCBI lineage: Eukaryota > Metazoa > Chordata > Mammalia > Rodentia > Muridae > Apodemus > Apodemus sylvaticus. The sequence continues at coordinate 25,273,087 of NC_067486.1, read as the reverse complement.
TTTGATTTGATTGGGACCATGCCCTGGTTCTTCCCTCTTGGAGTGAGACAATATTTAGTTTGTTTTGATTTTATAACAGCCCACAGTTGAGAAACTGAATCTGAAAAGAGATTTTAGGTTTTAAAAGGGTCTTTTAAACTTTTACATGGGCTGCATTCTAAAATGTTTGAATTTGTAAAGACAGTGGGACGTCTATGATTTGGAGTATCTTATATTGTGATGTTTGTATTAATGCGTGCTCTTGGGGATGGAGAAGAAAACAAAAGGTTGTGGCTGAATAGTGATGTACTAATGTGTGAAACTGACAAGGGGTCAGTTGTGCTGGCTAGTTTTATGCCAACTTGACACAAGGTATAGTCAAGAGAGAGGAGGGAAGCTCAATTAGGAAAATGCCTGCCTAAGACTGAGCTGTGTGCCAGCCTGCAGGGCTTGTTAAAAAATTGTTTATTTGCTTTGCATCCCAATATCAGTCACTCCTCTTCTCCAAGTTTTCCCTCAAACAGATCCCCCATTCCTTACTTTCATCTCCTCTGAGAAGGTGAAACCTGCCCCTCTGGGTATCAGCCCTCCTCCCCCACTGCAGATCTCATCACTGCAGAACAGGGGCATGCTCTCCCAATGATCCCAGGCAAGGTAGCCCAGTTAGGGGAACAGGATCCACAGGCAGGCAACAGAGTCAGAGTCAGCCTACCTCTCCCCACCCCTCCAATTGTCCTGGGTCCTGACATGAAGACCAAGCTGCACATCTGCTACATATGGGGGTGGGTGGGTCCAACCTGTGCTTGCTCTTTGGTTGGGGGTTCAGTCTCTGGGAGCCCCCAAGGGTCCAGGTTATTTGACTCTATTGGTCTTTCCTGTGGAGTCCTTGTTCTCTTTGGGTCCATCAATCCTTTCCCCAACTCTTCCACAGGACTCATCAAGTTCCTTCTGATGATGGAACTTGGCTGTGGGTCTTTGACATCTCTTTATATTGGCTGCTTGTTTGAGCCTTTCAGAGAACAGTTATTCTAGGTTTCTATCTGCAAGCATAACAGAGTATTAATAGTGATAGAGATTGGTGCTTGCCCATGGGATGGGTTTCAATCTGGGCCATTTCCTTGCTCTGTGCTCTGTCTTTGGCCCTACACATCTTATAGGCAGGACACATTCTGTGTCTAAGGTTGTATGGGTGGTTTGCTGTCCTTATTATCCGTCCACTGGTAGTCTTGCCTGTCAACAGGAAGTTGCCACTTCAGGCTCCATTTCCCCCACTGCTAGGAGTCTCAGCTAGAGACTCCTAGCAGTACCTCCATAGACACCATGGGGCCTCCCAGGTGATGCCAGTGACCCTGATCCCAGGACCCTGATACTGTCACAGTCTACATATGTACCCCCTCCTGCTTTCTATTCTCTCTCCCTACACCTGATCCCCACCCCAACATTTTGCTCCCCTCCCCCTCCCCTCTACCACCCAGATCTCTCCATCCATCCAACTCTGATATGTTTTATTTCCCCTTCTGTGAAAGATTCAACTATTCTCCCTTGGGGCCTCCTTGTTATTTGACTTCTTTGGGTCTGTGGATTATATAGCATGATAGCCAGGAACTGAGAACACATGAGATATCCCTCAAATGAAGAATGGATAAAGAAATTGTGGTTCATTTACACAATCTACACATTTACACTATTAAAATCAGCATTATGAATTTTGCAGGCTAAAAATGGATGGAACTAGAAAATATCACTCTGAGTGAGGTAACCCAGACTAAAAGGACATGCATGGTATATACTCATTTGTAAGTGGATAATTAGCCATAAAGTAGAGGTTAACCACACTATAGTCAACAGACCCAAAAGAACACTTCAATTAGTGATTGGAGAGGGGGCATCCCATTGTGGGTAGTGCACAGAGAATTAATGCAGCACCCACAGTTCCAGAAAATATTAATTATATAAAAACAAAAATCTCACCTCTTTCCTGCTAAGATAGTAGCAAAAAAGTATTTTCTACCTCCCAAATACCCATTCATTTGATAGAAAGATTTGGACAAATAAGGTTAGTAAAGAGTCAGAACTCGGCCTCCTACCGGTCAGGAGAGGTGCATCCATCTTGGTCCTGGACTCCGGGGATCGGACAGACTGAGGTACACAAACATAATCCGAGGCCAACACCGCGGTGGTCTGAGCCCGACAGGCGTTGGCCTGCACCCAGGCCCTGGGCTGGTAGGGGGACCACCGGGGTGCCAACCCAGCCAGGGTTTTTTTTGCCCAGGCCTGTGCGCACACCGCCGCCATTTTGCCTGCAGGATGACAGAGAGCTCTGGCGGGCAGACCTGTAACAGGCATATAGCCTGAGGCTAACAAAGCGAGGGTCTAGGCCCCAAAAGGCACAGGACTGACCCCAAGGACTGGGCGGCTTGGTGGGCCATCTGTGAGTCAGCCCGCCCAGGGGATTGTTAGCACAGCAGACTCTCCCAGTGCTTTCAGGGAGCGCGGGCGCGCACACCCGCCATCCTAGTCACCTGGCAGACCCAATTAACAGTCATAGCCCTAGGGGAACTTTGCTCGGACCTTGGCCTCCCAGGCTTTTGCCTGGACTCAGGGACTGGGCAGCCAGGCTAACCTTGTGTGCGACAGCCCGGTTGGCAGATCGGCTGCCCATCCCATCGGAGTGAGCAGAACACAGGGGAGATCACAGTAGCATACACCATCGGCACTCCCTGGGGGTGCACACAGGCTCCATCTGCTCCACAGACACAATCTGGGGCAAGGCCTCAGGCAGAAGCCCTCAGCTATACTCCCTCCGCTTCCGGATCCAGATCAGCCTGGGCGGCAGCACCACATCTCCAAGTCCTGCAAGTGGCTAGCTGGGCTTCCGCGAGGCCAGCTGGGAGAAGTCAGTGTGCTCCAGTGAATCCAGCGGGCCCCAGCGGGAGCCTTCGGGTGCCTGCTTTGGGATCTGAACAGCCTGGGCAGCAGCACCCTGTCTACAAGCAGTGCAGGAGATAAGCTGTGCACCAGAGGCCAACTGGGAAGGGGCAGCTTGCACTGGTGAGTCCAGCACTGACAAGACAAACTAACACCAGTGAGAACTAGATGGCAAAAGGCAAACGCAGGAACATCACTAACAGAAATCAAGGCAATATGGCAACATCTGAACCCAATTCTCCTCTACCAGCATGTCCTGGATACCCCATCACACCAGTAAAACAAGATTTGGATTTAAAATCACTGGTCATGATGCTGGTACAGGAACACATGAAGGACACACTTAAAGAAATTCAGGAGAAAATGGATCAAAAGTTAGAAGCCCTTGCAAGGGAAACACAAAAATCATTGAAAGAAATCCAGGAGAATACAAAAGCCAACAAGGAGGAAATGCAAAAAAACACTTAAAGAAATACAGGAGAACTTTGGTCAACAGGCTGAGGTCATGAAAGACGAAACACAAAAATCTCTTAAAGAAATTCAGGAGAACTTTGGTCAACAGGCTGAGGTCATGAAAAAGGAAACACAAAAATCTCATAAAGAATTACAGGAAAACACAAACATGCAAGTGAAGGAGCTAAGCAAAACCATCCAGGATCTAAAATCAGAAGTAGAAACAACTAAGAAAACTCAAAGGGAGACAACTTTGGAGATAGAAAGCCTTGGGAAGAAATCGGGGGATAGAGATGCAAACATCAACAACAGAATACAAGAGATAGAAGAAAGAATCTCAGATGCTGAAGATTCCATAGAAACCATGGACTCAACAGTTAAAGAAAATGCAAAATGCAAAAAGCTTGTAACCCAAAATATCCAGGAAATCCAGGACACAATGAGAAGACCAAACCTAAGGATTATAGGCATAGATGAGAGTGAAGATTTACAACTTAAAGGGCCAGCAAATATCTCCAATAAAATTATGGAAGAAAACTTCCCTAACCTAAAGAGAGAGATGCCCATGAATATACAAGAAGCCTACAGAACTCCAAACAGACTGGACCAGAACAGAAATACTTCCCGTCACATAATAATCAAAACACCAAATGTTCTAAACAAAGAAAGAATACTAAAGGCAGTAAGAGAAAAAGGCCAAGTAACATATACAGGAAGACCTATCAGAATCACAGCAGACTTCTCACCTGAGACTATGAAGGCTAGAAGGTCCTGGGCAGATCTCATGCAGACTCTAAGAGAACACAAATGCCAACCAAAACTACTATATCCAGCAAAACTCTCAATCACCATAGATGGAGAAACTAAGATATTTCACGACAAAACCAAGTTTACCCAATATCTATCCACAAACCCAGCCCTAAAAACGATAATAGGAGGACAACACCAATGCAAGGAGGGAAACTTCACCCTGGAAAAAGCAAGATAGTAACCTTTCATCAAACCCAATAGAAGATAAGCATTCAAATTTAAAAAATAACATCAAAAATGATAGGAAGTAACAATCACTATTCCTTAATATCTCTTAACATCAATGGACTTAATGCCCCAATAAAAAGACACAGACTAACTGACTGGATACGTAAACAGGACCCTACATTTTGCTGCTTACAGGAAACACACCTCAGGGTCAAAGACAAACACTACCTTAGAGTAAAAGGCTGGAAGACAATTTTACAAGCAAATGGTCTCAGGAAACAAGCTGGAGTAGCCATTTTAATATCAGATAAAATTGACTTTCAACCCAAAGTCATCAAAAGGGACCCTGAGGGACACTTCTTGCTGGTCAAAGGAAAAATACAAAAAGAAGAACTGTCAATCCTGAACATCTATGCCCCAAATGCAAGGGCACCCTCTTTCGTAAAAGAAACTTTATTAAAACTAAAAGCACACATTGCACCTAACACAATAATTGTGGGTGACTTCAACACTGCACTTTCCTCAATGGACCGATCAGGAAAACAGAAACTAAACAGGGACACAATGAAACTAATTGAAGCTTTGGACCAATTAGATTTAACAGATATATATAGAACATTCTATCCTAAAACAAAAGAATATACCTTTTTCTCAGCACCTCATGGTACCTTCTCCAAAATCGATCATAGAATTGGTCACAAGACAGACCTCAACAAATATAAGAAGATAGAACTAATCCCATGCCTCCTATCTGATCACTATGGAGTAAAAGTGATCTTCAATAGCAACAGAAACAACAGAAAACCCACATACACGTGGAAACTGAACAATACTCTACTCAATGATACCTTGGTCAAGGAAGAAATAAAGAAAGAAATTAAAGACTTTTTAGAACATAATGAAAATGAAAACACAACATACCCAAATCTATGGGACACAATGAAAGCAGTGCTAAGAGGAAAACTCATAGCCCTGAGTGCCTCCAAAAAGAAAATGGAGAGAGCATACATTACCAGCTTAATGACACACCTGAAAGCCCTAGAACAAAAAGAAGCTATTTCGCCCAGGAGGAGTAGGAAGGCAGGAAATCATCAAACTCAGGGCCGAAATCAATCAAGTAGAAACAAAGAGAAACATACAAAAAATCAACAAAACCAGGAGCTGGTTCTTTGAGAAAATCAACAAGATAGATAAACCCTTAGCCAGAATGACCAAAGGGCACAGAGAAAGTATCCAAATTAACAAACTTAGAAATGAAAAGGGAGATATAACAACAGAAACTGAGGAAATCCAAAGAATCATCAGATCCTACTACAAGAGCCTGTACTCAACACAACTGGAGAATCTGGAGGAAATGGACAATTTCCTTGACAGATACCAAATACCAAAATTAAATCAGGACCAACTAGACCATCTAAACAGTCCCATAATGCCTAAAGAAATAGAAGGAGTCATAGAAAGTCTTCCAACCAAAAAAAGCACAGGACCAGATGGCTTCAGTGCAGAGTTCTACCAGACCTTCAATGAAGAGTTAACACCAATACTCTTCAAACTATTCCACAAAATAGAAACAGAAGGAACACTACCCAATTCCTTCTACGAAGCCACAATTACGCTGATACCAAAGCCACAAAAAGATCCAACAAAGAAAGAGAACTTCAGACCAATTTCCCTTATGAACATCGATGCAAAAATACTCAATAAAATTCTTGCCAACCGAATCCAAGAACACATCAAAACGATCATCCACCATGATCAAGTAGGCTTTATCCCGGGAATGCAGGGTTGGTTCAATATACGGAAATCCATCAATACAATCCACTACATAAAGAAACTCAAAGAACAAAACCACATGGTCATTTCATTGGATGCTGAAAAAGCATTCGACAAAATTCAGCATCCCTTCATGCTTAAAGTCTTGGAGAGAACAGGAATTCAAGGCCCATACCTAAACATAGTAAAAGCAATATACAGCAAAACGGTAGCCAGCATCAAACTAAATGGAGAGAAACTTGAAGCAATCCCACTGAAATCAGGGACCAGACAAGGCTGCCCCCTTTCTCCTTATCTTTTCAATATTGTACTTGAGGTACTAGCTCGGGCAATTCCACAACATAAGGAGGTCAAAGGGATACAAACTGGAAAGGAAGAAGTCAAACTATCATTATTTGCAGACGACATGATCGTCTACCTAAGTGACCCAAAGAACTCCACTAGAGAGCTCCTACAGCTGATAAACAACTTCAGCAAAGTGGCAGGTTATAAAATCAACTCCAGCAAATCAGTGGCCTTCCTATACTCAAAAGATAAGCAGGCTGAGAAAGAAATTAGGGAAATGACCCCCTTCACAATAGCCACAAACAGTATAAAGTATCTTGGGGTGACTCTTACCAAACATGTGAAAGATCTGTATGACAAGAACTTCAAGACTCTGAAGAAGGAAATGGAAGAAGACCTCAAAAAATGGGAAAACCTCCCATGCTCATGGATCGGTAGAATCAATATAGTTAAAATGGCCATTTTGCCTAAAGCACTATACAGATTCAATGCAATACCCATCAAAATCCCAACTCAATTCTTCACAGAGTTAGAAAGAGCAATTATCAAATTTATCTGGAACAACAAAAAACCCAGGATAGCTAAAACTATTCTCAGCAACAAAAGAAAATCTGGGGGAATCAGTATCCCTGACCTCAAGCAATACTACAGAGCAATAGTGTTAAAAACTGCATGGTATTGGTACAGTGACAGGCAGGAGGATCAATGGAACAGGATTGAAGATCCAGAAATGAACCCACACACCTATGGCCACTTGATCCTCGACAAAGAGGCTGAAAACATCCAATGGAAAAAAGATAGCCTTTTCAACAAATGGTGCTGGTTCAACTGGAGGTCAGCATGCAGAAGAATGCGAATTGATCCATCCTTGTCTCCTTGTACTAAGCTCAAATCCAAATGGATCAAGGACCTCCACATAAAGCCAGACACTCTGAAGCTAATAGAAAAGAAACTGGGGAAGACCCTTGAGGACATCGGTACAGGGAGAAAGTTTCTGAACAGAACACCAATAGCGTATGCTCTAAGAGCAAGAATTGACAAATGGGACCTCATAAGGTTACAGAGTTTCTGTAAGGCAAAGGACACCATCAAGAGGACAGATCGGCAACCAACAAATTTGGAAAAGATCTTCACCAATCCTACATCAGATAGAGGGCTAATATCCAATATATATAAAGAACTCAAGAAGTTAGACTCCAGAAAACCGAACAACCCTATTAAAAATGGGGTACAGAGTTAAACAAAGAATTCTCACCTGAAGAACTTCGGATGGCAGAGAAGCATCTTAAAAAATGCTCAACTTCATTAGTCATTAGGGAAATGCAAATCAAAACAACTCTAAGATTTCATCTTACACCAGTCAGAATGGCTAAGATTAAAAATTCAGGAGACAGCAGGTGTTGGAGAGGATGTGGAGAAAGAGGAACACTCCTCCACTGCTGGTGGGGTTGCAAATTGGTACAACTACTCTGGAAATCAGTCTGGCGGTTCCTCCGAAAACTGGGCACCTCACTTCCAGAAGATCCTGCTATACCACTCCTGGGTATATATCCAGAGGATTCCCCACCATGTAATAAGGATACATGCTCTACTATGTTCATAGCAGCCCTATTTATAATTGTCAGATGCTGGAAAGAACCCAGGCATCCCTCAACAGAAGAGTGGATGCAAAAAAATGTGGTATATCTACACAATGGAGTACTATTCAGCCATTAGAAACAATGAATTCATGAAATTCTTAGCCAAATGGATGGAGCTAGAGAACATCATACTAAGTGAGTTAACCCAGACTCAAAAGGTGAATCATGGTATGCACTCACTAATAAGTGGTTATTAACCTAGAAAACTGGAATACCCAAAACATTATCCACACATCAAATGAGATACAAGAAGAAAGGAGGAGTGGCCCCTGGTTCTGGAAAGACTCAGTGAAACAGTATTTGGCAAAACCAGAACGGGGAAGTGGGAAGGGGTGGGAGGGAGGACAGGGGAAGAGAAGGGGGCTTACGGGACTTTCGGGGAGTGGGGGGGCTAGAAAAGGGGAAATCACGTGAAATGTAAATAAATTATATCGAATAAAAAAAGAAAAGAAAAGAGTCAGTCTTCCAACCAACTTTCTATATTAGAATCAATATATGTCAGTAGATTAATATTTTTGAACTTTAATTTTTTTGTCATCAATGTATAACTTCTTATTGCATAAAAGGAAAAATGAATTAAGTTTATTTTTGGAATACAAAACTCTGAACTTATTTGATAAATATCCCTAGAAAAAGAACTGGGGGTATGCTTGCTCATTTGTTTCTTATTTCTTGGGACTGAAACATGAGAACAGGGAAGCACAATGATATGGAAGTCAAAGGCCCAGCCCAGGAGAGCTGATGATGCTACTGCTGTCTGACAACAGATTAACAATCACCATGTGCTCCAGTTCCCCAAACAGAAAATGATGACCAATGTGCCAGCTGACTAGTCAGGCAGTAGGTTAGGAATTCATTTTCATTCAAAGCTTAGCCTTGCTTTATTTGGCCATTATCTGATTGGATGAGGGAAATCTCCTGTCTTTACCTCCCACCTCAAATAGCAAAACACTTCTAAACCAGCGAGAGGGACACCATCCCGAAAAAAGTCCTTGAGTAATAATTGTGCAGCTCATGGCCAAGAGAAGTTGACACATTAAAAGTTGACACCTCATACTTAATTTTGTCCAATTGAAAGTGTCCTTTGCCTTACAGAAGTTTTAGTTTCATGAGGTTCCAATTATTAATCTTAGTTGATCTTAGTGCCTGAGCTATTGTTGTTCTGTTTAGGAAATTGTCTCCTGTGTCACTGTGTTCAAAGCCATTCCCAGGTTCTTTTTTTTTTTTTTTTATTCGATATAATTTATTTACATTTCAAATGATTTCCCCTTTTCTAGCCCCACCACTCCCCGAAAGTCCTGTAAGCCCCCTTCTCTTCCCCTGTCCTCCCACCCAGCCCTTCCCACTTCCCCGTTCTGGTTTTGCCGAATAGTGTTTCACTGAGTCTTTCCAGAACAAGGGGCCACTCTTCCTTTCTTTTTGTATCTCATTTGATGTGTGGATTATGTTTTGGGTATTCCAGTTTTCTAGGTTAAAAACCACTTATTAGTGAGTGCATACCATGATTCACCTTTTGAGTCTGGGTTACCTCACTTAGTATGATGTTCTCTAGGTCCATCCATTTGCCTAAGAATTTCATGAATTCATTGTTTCTAATGGCTGAATAGTACTCCATTGTGTAGATATACCACATTTTTTGCATCCACTCTTCTGTTGAGGGATACCTGGGTTCTTTCCAGCATCTGGCAATTATAAATAGGGCTGCTATGAACATAGTAGAGCATGTATCCTTATTACATGGTGGGGAATCCTCTGGATATATGCCCAGGAGTGGTATAGCAGGATCTTCTGGAAGTGAGGTGCCCAGTTTTCGGAGGAACCGCCAGACTGCTTTCCAGAGTGGTTGTACCAATTTGCAACCCCACCAACAGTGGAGGAGTGTTCCTCTTTCTCCACACCCTCTCCAACACCTGCTGTCTCCTGAATTTTTAATCTTAGCCATTCTGACTGGTGTAAGATGAAATCTTAGAGTTGTTTTGATTTGCATTTCCCTAATGACTAATGAAGTTGAGCATTTTTTAAGATGCTTCTCCGCCATCCAAAGTTCTTCAGGTGAGAATTCTTTGTTTAACTCTGTACCCCATTTTTTAATAGGGTTGTTTGGTTTTCTGGAGTATAACTTCTTGAGTTCTTTATATAGATTGGATATTAGCCCTCTATCTGATGTAGGATTGGTGAAGATCTTTTCCAAATTTGTTGGTTGCCGATCTGTCCTCTTGATGGTGTCCTTTGCCTTACAGAAACTCTGTAACCTTATGAGGTCCCATTTGTCAATTCTTGCTCTTAGCGCATACACTATTGGTGTTCTGTTCAGAAACTTTCTCCCTGTACCGATGTCCTCAAGGGTCTTCCCCAGTTTCTTTTCTATTAGCTTCAGAGTGTCTGGCTTTATGTGGAGGTCCTTGATCCATTTGGATTTGAGCTTAGTACAAGGAGACAAGGATGGATCAATTCGCATTCTTCTGCATGCTGACCTCCAGTTGAACCAGCACCATTTGTTGAAAAGGCTATCTTTTTTCCATTGGATGTTTTCAGCCTCTTTGTCGAGGATCAAGTGGCCATAGGTGTGTGGGTTCATTTCTGGATCTTCAATCCTGTTCCATTGATCCTCCTGCCTGTCACTGTACCAATACCATGCAGTTTTTAACACTATTGCTCTGTAGTATTGCTTGAGGTCAGGGATACTGATTCCCCCAGATTTTCTTTTGTTGCTGAGAATAGTTTTAGCTATCCTGGGTTTTTGTTGTTCCAGATGAATTTGATAATTGCTCTTTCTAACTCTGTGAAGAATTGAGTTGGGATTTTGATGGGTATTGCATTGAATCTGTATATTGCTTTTGGCAAAATGGCCATTTTAACTATATTGATTCTACCGATCCATGAGCATGGGAGGTTTTCCCATTTTTTGAGGTCTTCTTCCATTTCCTTCTTCAGAGTCTTGAAGTTCTTGTCATACAGATCTTTCACATGTTTGGTAAGAGTCACCCCAAGATACTTTATACTGTTTGTGGCTATTGTGAAGGGGGCCCAGGTTCTTTTTTTTTTAAATCAGAGTTCGTGTGTTCAGTTTTATGGTGAGGTCTTTGATCCACTTAGACTTGAGTTATGTGCACAGTGATTGATATGAATCTATTTGCATTCTTCTACCTGAAGACATTCAGTTAGTCCAGCATTATTGGTTGAAGATGCTGTTTTCCGTAGCATAGTTTGGTTTCTTTGTAAAATATCAAGTGTTCATAGGTTATGGAGGTTTACTCCTGGGTCTTCGATTTGATTTCATTGATCACCTGTCTGTCTTTATGTTGTATTATGTGATTCTTATTACCTTTGCTCTGTAGTGAGCTTGAAACCAGAGATGGTGCTACTCCAGAAGTTCTTTTATTTTATAGGATTGCTTTAGCTGTCTTGAGTTTTTGCTTTCCCATATGAAGTTGCATATTGTTCTTTCAAGGTCTGTAAAGAATTGTTTTGGAATGTTGATAGTAATTACATTGACTTGGTAGATTGCTTTTTCTAAGATGGAAATTTTTACTATGTTAATCCTACCGTTAATCCATGAGCATGGGAGATTGTTCCATCTTCTGAGGTCTTATTCAATTTATTTCTTCAAAGACTTGAGGTTCATGTCATACCAGTCTTTCACTTGCTTGGTAAGAATTACACTAAGATATTTTAGATTATTTGTGGCTAATGTGAAGGGTGTTCTTTCCCTAATTTCTTTCCCTGATTTTCGTGGAATTTCTTTGTTTCTCTCCATTTAATTTGTTATTGGCTACCGGCTTGCTGTATATTACCTTCATTATGTTTATGTATGTGCCTTGTATCCCTGATCTCCCCAAGACTTTTATCAGGAAGAGATGACAGATTTTGTCAAAGGCTTTTTCATGTGGTTTTTAAATTTCAGTTTATTTATATGGTAGATTACATTGATGGACTTTTGTATGTTGGACCATTCCTGCATTTCTGGTAGGGCTTACTTGATCATAGCAGATGATGTTTTTGATATGTTCTTGGATTCAGTTGGCAAATATTTTATTGAGTACTTTTGCATCAATGTTCATAAGGGAGATTGGTCTGAAATTCTTTCTTGTTTGATTCTTTGTGTGGTTTAGTTATCGATGTGGCTGTGGCCTCACAGAATGAATTTGGAAATATTCCTTCTATTTTCTTTCTTTCTTTCTTTCTTTCTTTCTTTCTTTCTTTCTTTCTTTCTTTCTTTCTTTCTTTCTTTCTTTCTTTCTTTCTTTCTTTCTTTCTTTCTTTCTTTCTTTCTTTCTTTTTGTCTGTCTTCCTTTCTTCCCATTTCTTTCTTTTTCTTTTTGGAGGGGGTGGGGAATTATTAATTACTGCTTCTATTTTCTTAGGGTTATAGGCCTGTAGGCCTATTTATATTGTCTATGCAATCTTTTTTTTTTCCAAGATAGGTTTTCTCTGTATTACACAGGCTGTCCTGGAACTCACTCTGTAGACCAGGCTGGCCTTGAACTCAGAAATCTATTTGCCTGCCTCTGCCTCCCAAGTGCTGTGATTAAAGGCATGTGCCACCACTGCCCGGATTGTCTACCCAATCTTGATTTAACTTTGGTGAGTAGTATATATAAATAAATCATGCATTTCATTTAGATTTTCCAATTTTGTGGCACGCAAGTTTTAAAGTAAAACCTAATTTTTTTTCTTTTTGGATTTCCTTGGTGTCTGTTGTTAAATCTCCCTTTTTCATTTCTGCTTTTGTTAATTTGGACATTTTTCTCTCTGCCTTTCAGTTAGTTTGGCTAATGGTTTGTCTATTTTGTTGATTTTCTCAAAGAGCAATATCTTAGTTTTATGGATTTATTTTATGGTTTTCTTTGTTTCTACTTGGTTTATTTCAGCCCTGAGTTTGATTATTTCCTTCCATCTACTCTTGGGCATGACTGCCTCTTTTTGTTCTAGAGCTTTCAGGTGTGCTTTTAAGTTGCTGTATGAGATCTCACTGATTTCTTTATGAAGGCACAGAGTGCTATGAACTATGCAACATTTCTTTTAGCACTGATTTCATTGTGTCCCATAAGTTTTGGTGTGCTCTTCACTCATTTTTATTGATTTCTAGGAAGGCTTTGATTTGTTTCTTTATTTATTCTTTGACTCAGTGGTCATTGGGTAAAGAGTTGTTTAGTTTATATGTGTTTGTGGTCTTTTTGATGTTTCTGTTGTTGCTGAAGTCCAGCCTTACTCCATAGTGATCTTGTAAGATACAGGGCGTTATTTCAATCTTCTTGTATGTAATAAAACTTGCTTTGTTTCAAATTGCATTGGTTGATTTTGGAGAAGAATATGTGAGGTGCTGAGAAGAAGCTATATTCTTTTATGTTTGGGTGAAATATTCTGTGAATCTGTTAGGTCTATTTAATTTATAAGGTCTGTTGGTTTTATTATTTCTCTGTTCAGTGTCTGAATGACCTGTCCATTGGTAAGAGTGCAGTGCTGAAGTATTAATGTGCTTGGGCCAATGGGGGATTTAAGCTTTAGTAATGTTTTCTTTAGGAATGTGGGTGTCCTTGCATTTGGGGTACTGAGAAGTCCTCATGGTGGATTTTTTCTTTGTAGAGTATGAAGTGTCCTCTCCCATCTCTTGTGATTAGTTTTGGTTGGAAGACTATTTTATTCAGTATTAGAATTGCTATTCCAGCTTGCTTCTTAGGTCCATTTGCTTGGAAAATCTTTTTGTAGCTCCTTACTCTGAGGTAATGTCTATCATTGATGCTAAGGTGTTTTTATTGTATGAAGGGAAGTAATGGATCCTATTCTTGCATCCATTCTGTAAGCCTGCATCTTTTTCTTTAATGTTTCTAAAATTTTTATGTACCTATGTATATTATATTTTCCATTAATTAATTAATTTATTCATTTTACATCATGATTGCAGTCTCCCTTTCTACCCAGTAGCCCTACCCCTCAGTGCCTTCGATCATCTCCCCTCCTCTTCTCCTCTGAGAATGGGAAGGCCACCAGGGTTACCAAACAACCCTGGCACACCAACTCATTTCAAGATTAGGCAAATCTTCTCCCACTGCGGCCTTATTGGTCAATTGAGTCCATTGCTATCAAGAGATATTAATGACCAGTGATAGTTAATTCCTTTTATTTTGATATTTGTGGAGGTATTGTGTGTGTGTGTGTGTGTGTGTGTATCACCCTTTTTTTCTTGCTGGTGTGGAATGATTTGTTTCCTATGTTTTCTTGAATGGAGCTAATCTCCTGTGTTGGAGGTTCTCTTCTAGTATGTTCTGTAGGGTTGGATTTTTGGATAGATATTGCTTAAATTAGGTTTTGTTATTGACTATCTTGTTTTCTTTATCTATAGTGATTGGAAGTTTTGCTGGATATAATAGTCTGGCATCTTTGGTCTCTTAGAGTGTCAATGCTATCTGCCCAGGCAGTTCTGGCCTTTAGAGTCTCTGCTGAGAAATTGGGTGTAATTCTGATAAGTGTACTTTTATATGTTACTTGGCCTTTTCCTCTTGCAGCTTTTAATAATTTTTCTTTGTACATTTAGTGTTTGGATTATTATGTGGCACGGAAATTTCTTTTCTGGTTGTCTATTTGGTGTTCTGTAAGTTTCTTGTATATTTATAGGCATCTCTTTCTTCAGGTTAGGAAAATTTTCTTCCATAATTTTCTTGAAAATATTTTCTGGACATTTGAGCTGGTAATCTTCTCCTTCTGCCCTATTATTCTTAGGTTTGGTCTTTTCATAGTGTTCCAGATGTTATAGATATTTTTGTCAGAAACCTGTTAGATTTAACATTTTCTTTTCTATCATATCTTCTATGCCTGAGGTGCTGTCTCCCCTCTGTTGTATTCTGTTGGTGATGCTTGTGTCTGCAGTTCCTGTTCTCTTACCTAGGTTTTCCATCTACAGAATTCCCTCCGTTTGTGTTTTCTTTATTGCTTCTCTTTTCATTATCATGTCTTGAACCATTTTATTGATTTCCTTCACCTACTTAATTGTATTTTCCTGTATATCTTTAAGGAATTTATTTATTTCCTCTGTAAAGGCATCTATCGTGTTCATAAGGTTGGAATTAAGGTCTTTTTTGGGGGTTTCTGCTGTCTTAGAATATTTGGGTCTTGCTGTGGTAGGCTATTTGGGCTCTGGGGTGACATATTGCTCTGGATGTTGCCTATTGTGTTTTTACATTAGCCCTTAGCCATTTGGGTATTTTGTTAATTATAGGTTTAGAGATTGGTTTCTGGTTTTATCTTTGTTGGATGTATGTTTTGGGGATTTTTCCCCC